>NC_053493.1:383606280-383776280 GCF_905171775.1 Rana temporaria | reverse complement strand
CGTATACCGCGCACTTTTTTGCCCTGAAAATCAGGGCAAAATCGTGGGTGCGCGGTATACGCCGATACCCGCTTTCCCGCGCCGAGTTTTGAATACTGCGCCGACATATACCGAGCGCAGTACACTCGGGTATAGTCGGGCAGTCTCGGCTCCTTCCGCGCTCACGTCCAGGACGTCAGCGCGGGTAGCCGAGCATTGCCGACAATACACGAGTGTACTGCGCTCTGTATATGACGGTGCGGTATTCAAACTCGGCGCGGGAAACTAGCGGGAAGGACGCCGGACCCGCCGAAGAGGACACCCGAAGCCACAGACGAACGCCGGACCCGACGAGGCCGCCGATGGACGCCGCGCAAGACACCAAAACTGTAAGTACAAAAACCACAAAAAAACGTTTTTTCTACAGGACTCGGGTCAACTTTGGGGGTGCGCGGTATACGCGGGAGCGCGTTATACCGCGATAAATACGGTATATTTATTGTAATTTGTGTTTTTATGTTGCTATTCTTACGACTATTTTAGTGAACTATAAATGCATAAATGGTGCCTTCTGTATATGAAGTATTCATGGATAATTAGCATTTGTCCGGTACCAGTGGAAGTATGATGGGAATTTGCGACGATCGATGGGTTCATCACCAGTAGCAATGTGATGAGGAGACATCCTTTGCCCAGATATTTTGGTTATGTATGAACTCTGTTTCCCATTGCTGAAAATTGGGAGCTATATTCTCATTCTGCAGAATTCCCCTGAATATTGTATGTTCAGTGTTATTTTGCACCTGTGCCATTCGACGCTCTACACCAGAAAGTATATGAACAAGACTGGAGTGCATTAAACCCGGCATCTGCCTTTTTTTTACCGGCTCCATTCTGTAAATTTACAGCTGCCTGGCCTGCGAGTCTCTCCATTAAACAAAAGAAGGTTTTTGTATATTAGAAATGCAGCTTTGCATAAAAGTTATTAAAGCCAGCGTGATTACCCTGTATTTACTGTCTGTATTTAATAATCGCAATAATTACTTATTCAGAAAATACGAATTGGCTTGCACAATCCTCGCTTACACTTAATAATTAAAATTCCTTTTTTTTTCTTTGCCTAAAGTTTTTAAATAGTTTTATCGTTTTTGTTGCTAAAAGGAATTTAAAGAGCTTTCTACACATTGGAGTTCATCTCAGTTAATCTTGGAGTTACAGTAGCTCACAAAAGTGAGTACACCCCCTCACATTTTTGTAAATATTTTGTCTTTTCATGTGAAAACACTGAAGAGATTACATTAATGTCTAATGCCGCGTACACATGACCATTTTTCATGACGAGAAAAATGCCATCTTTTTAATTGGTCGTGAAAAACGGTCGTGTGTAGGCTCCAGGGCATTTTTCTCAACGAGAAAAATGGGCATTAAGAATTCAGAGGCCCCAGGACGAAGTCGGTTGTGACGAAACGGCGTAGGGTAGCGGCGTGCTGACGTTATCACTACATACAGTGTCCCGGAGTGAACGGGACATATTTTCACATGCAAATTTGTATCTACTTATTGTAAGTGCGTTTTTAAATATCTTTTACATTAAATTGTTTTACTGGATTACGCTATGTCAGCCTTGGCTATAATCACTATTGATCATCTGTGAGCGGTGAGAGATTTACTGGATACCGGATAAAGGATATCCTGCTACATAGACCCTTAGGCTGGGTAGAAAGCCACACGCCAACAGAAGATCTCTGGTTGGGATCTTCCCTTTCGGTAAGAGGCAGTTTGTTTGGAAGGTGGAGGATTCCCGTTCTATCTCATCACTGTTCTGTGGTTTCCTTTGGTTTGATGTCACCATTTTATTTGAAGGAGAGCAGTGTACTTTCAGCCACTAAACCATCATCTGATGCGTCCATCCTCTGAAAATAGGACATTGACTTGTTCATATTTTTGTTTTATTTTCAAAATAATTTTTCACTGGGACTTATTGGAATACGTTGCGGATAGGGTAACCTATTCGTTATAGTGTTTTTCAACTTATCCATAGCACAATGAATAATAACATGCATGCTAATTGGTTTTATGTTTGAATTATCACGCTATCTGCGCGGCTTATTTTATTTTATTGATCCAATTTGTGTCTCACATTTAAAGCTGCAGCAATTTTTTTGTTATTTGTTAGTCCACTTGACAGCGCAGTGACCACAATTTTTCACAAAGCATTAAGAATTTAGAACCTGCTCTATTTTTTCTTGTTGTTTTTCACATCGTTCTATTTCATATTTTGTCGTGTGTACGCTTTAACGAGGGGAAAAAAACGTGCATGCTCAGAAGCAAGTTATGAGACGGAAGCGCTCGTTCTGGTAAAACTAGCATTCGTAAAGGAGATAGCACATTCGTCACGCTGTAACAGACTGAAAAACACGAAGACTGAAAAGCGCGAATCGTGTCTCACCAAACTTTTACTAACACGCGGTAACACAAAATCAGCAAAAGCAGCCCAAAGGGTGGCACCATTCGAATGGAACTTCCCCTTTATAGTGCCGTCGTACGTGTTGTACGTCACCGCGCTTTGCTCGAGCATTTTTTTCCACGATTGTGTGTATGCAAGGCAGGCTTGAGAGGAATCACTTCGAGAAAACATGACATGAATAACGGTCGTGTGTACGCGGCATAAACCGCTGGCAACAAAACTGTGTGTTGAGTTATTTTGAGGGGACAGCAAAGTTACACTGTTATACAAACTGTACACTCACTACTTTACATTGTAGCAAAGTGTCATTTCCTCACAAAAATGTGAGGGGTGTTCTCACTTTTGTGAGGTACTGTATAGTATGAATATACTGATAATGCATGACATTGTTGTCTGTTCATAAGGGTAGAATAAAAACTCAGAAACTGAAATGTCATATTTGATTCATCATGTGAAATCTCATAGTTTAAAGCGGTTGTAAACCAATGGATGTTTTTTTTTTTTTGCTTACCTGCAAGGTAAAGCTATAATGTGCTAGTCATTGCTGGAGGCCGCTTTCATCTTCACCCGTCTTGCTTCCGGGTTCGCAGACTCCGGCTCTGTGACTGGCTGGACCCACGATGATGTCACGCCCGTGCAATACGTGGGGGAGCCACCGTTCACGGCACAGAGGTCTGAAGGAACGGCTGATTCCAGAAATGCTTGAGAGACTCCGCTCCGCCAAGCTCTTTACCAAATTAGATTCAAGGGGGGCATACAACCTTGTCCGCATTCGTCCCGGAGATAAATGGAAAGCTGCTTTCAGAAGCAGATATGGGCATTTTGAGTCTTTGGTCATGCTCTTTGGACTTTGTAATGCTCCCGCAACTTTTCAACATTTCATTTATGATGCTTTTTGAGATTCTCTTGATCAGTTTGTAATAGCTTATTTGAAGACATTGGGCTGGATTCAGAAAGATCAGCGGATCTTTCTGCTGGCGTAACGTATCTCAGATTTGGGCGCAAGTTCCGTATTCAGAACGAACTTGCGCCCTAAGTTACGGCGGCGTAACGTATGTGGGCCGGCGTAAGCCCGCCTAATTCAAATGGGGATGTTGTGGGCGTGTTTTATTTAAATTTAACATGACCCCGCGTATTTTAAGTTTTTTGTGAATGGCGCATGCGCCGTTCGTAAAAGAATCCCAGTGAGCATGCTCAAAATTCCGCCGCAAATCGTCAATGCTTTAGACGTGAACGTAACTTACGTACAGCCCTATTCGCGAACGACTTACGCAAACGACGTAAAAATTTAAAAATTTGACGCGGGAACGACATCCATACTTAACATTGCGTATGCCTCATAAGAGCAGGAGCAACCTTACGCCGAAAGAGCCTAACGTAAACGACGTAACATAATAGTGTCGGGCGTACGTACGTACGTACGTTTGTGAATTGGTGTATTTACCTAATTAGCATATTCCTAGCGTAAATCAACGGAAGCGCCACCTAGCGGCCAGCATAAATATGCAGCCTAAGATACGACGGTGTAAGATCCAGTCGGATCTTAGGGAAATCTATGCGTAACTGATTCTATGAATCAGGCGCATAGATAAGACGCCGCAACTCGGAGATACGACGGCGTATCTGGAAATACGCCGTCGTATCTCCTACCTGAATCCGGCCCATTCTCATTTTCTCTGATACTTTGGAAGAACACCGCAAGCATGTCTGTATTGTTTTCGAGAGATTTACTGCTTGCCGGCCAGCGTACGACTATATACGTCGACAGCATGGCTCGGACAGGCAGAAGGACGTACCTGTACATCCCCTTTAACATCGCAGCATTGTGGATACCCGCGATCGTCTCACGGTGAGTTAGTACTGGGAGATGCTGATGTAAACAAGCATCTCCCCGCTCTGCCCAGTGACAATGACAGTGATCACCGCTTTCTGTAATTCGGAAGCAGTGATCACTGTCTTGTCATGTGTAGCCCCATACCCCCTGCAGTAAGAATCACTCACTTAACCCCTACAGCGCCACCTAGTGGTTAACCTCTTCACTGCCAGTGTAATTTTCACAGTAATTAGTGCATTTTTATAGTACTGATCGCTGTAAAAATGACAATGGTCCCAAAAATGTGTCAAAAGTGTCCTATCTGTCCATAATAATGTCGCAGTAACGATAAAAATCGCTGATCGCCGCCATTACTACTAAAAAAATAAATATTAATGAAAATGCCATAAAATTATCCCCTATTTTGTAAACGCTATAACTTTTGCGCAAATCTATCAATAAACGCTTATTGCGATTTTTTACCAAAAATATGTAGAAGAATACATTTCGGCCTAAGCTGAGGAAAAAAAATGTTTTTATATATTTTTGGGGGATATTTATTATAGCAAAAAGTTAAAACTATTGCTTTTTTTTTAAATTGTCGCTCTATTTTTTTTTTTTTTTAGCGCAAACAATTAAAACCGCAGAGGTGAACAAATACCACCAAAAGAAAGCTCTATTTGTGGGGAAAAAAAGGACATCAATTTTGTTTAGGACCCACGTCGCACGACCGCGCAATTGTCAGTTAAAACGACGCAGTGCCAAATTGTAAAAAGACCTCCGGTCTTTAAGCTGACAAATGGTCCGGGGCTGAAGTGGTTAAGGCTGAATCAACTTTACATCAAACTAGAGAAATGCGAGTTTGAACAAACTCAGATCCAGTTCTTGGGATACATAATTTCTTCTGAAGAACACACACGATAGGTTAACCAGAGGACAACGGTCTGATGGACCGTTTTCATCGGTCAAAACCGATCGTGTGTGGGCCCCATAGGTTATTTATCCATAGGTAAAAAAAAAGCCAACTTGCTTTAAATTTAACCGATGGATTCCTAACCGATAGGTCAAAACCGATCGTTAATAGGCACAACCATTGGTTAAAAATCCACGCATGCTCAGAATCAAGTCGACGCATGCTTGGAAGCATTGAACTTCGTTTTTTTCAGCACGTCGTGTTTTACGTCACCGCGTTCTGACACGATCGCTTTTTTAACCGATGGTGTGTAGGCGCGACAGACCATCAGCCAGCTTCATCGGTTAAGCTGTGACAACGGTCCTTCAGACCGTTCTCATCGGATGGACTGATTGTGTGTACGAGGCTTAATCACTTTCCTTTCGGTGGCCTGGGTATAAGAAAGATGTAACGAGTTATGTGGCTTCATGTCTAACCTGTGCTCGCAATAAGACATCCCAATCTCCTCTGGGGTTACTTCTACCACTGCCTATTCCATCAAGGCCAATGGGGGCCAACTTCTATGGACTTTGTGGTTGACCTTCCTCTTTCAAAAGGGTTGACCACCATTCTGGTAGTCGTTGACCGTCTCACTAAGATGGCTCATTTTATTCCAGTTAAGGGGGTACCCTCCGCCGAACATACTGCTGAGATAATGGTTTGAGAAGTTTTTAAACTTCACGGAATTCCTGATGATGTGGTGTCTGACAGAGGGGTACAGTTTACCTCAACATTTTGGAGAAGATTTTGCTCAGCTTTGGGTGTAACAATTAATCTGTCCTCGGCTTTTCATCCGCAGTCTAAGCCTAAGTTCACATTGGAGCAATTTGTCATGCAATTTGAGAAATCAAATCGCATGACAAGTCGCAGCCTATTGGAGGCAATGGCACTGTTCTAATCGGTGCAACAATGATTTTGCAGTGCCACACCGATTTGCAAAAGTAGTTTCTGCACTACTTTTGCCGATTTCAGGTGTGATTTCAATAGACATCTATGCATGAAGCTACACAAATGTCTATTAACTAGCACCTGAAATTGCGCTGACCTTGCTACTTTGAAATCGTGATACATCAAGTGAAGTAGCGCGATTTCAAAGTAGCATCAATGTGAACCTAATGGTCAGACCGAGAGGACCAATCAAACTACCTTCGATGTTTCGTGAGTTTTCTTCAGGATGACTGGGTGGACTACCTTTCTACAGCAGAGTTTACTTATAATAACTCTAAACATAGCTCCACTTCTCTAAGCCCATTTTTCTTAAACACCGGGGGCCAGATCCACGAAGAAGTTACGTCTGCGTATCTATTGATAGGCCGCGTTACTTCTAGGATGCTCCGGCATATCTTTGTTTTGTATCCACAAAACAAGATACGCCTGAAGCTGGGCTAGATCCGACTGACGTACGTCTTAGTACGCCGTCGGATCTAAGGTGCATATTTACGCTGGCCGCTAGGTGGCCCTTCCGTTGATTTCCGCGTTGAGTATGCAAATTAGCTAGATACGCCGATCCACAAACGTACGTCCACGCGTGGCAAATTTTTTACGTCGTTTACATAAGGCTTTTTTGGGCGTAACGTTACCCCTGGGTCTATGAGGCGTACGCAATGTTAAGTATGGACGTCGGTCTGGAGCTGCGGTGGCTCAACGCGATTGGCACTGCGCTGATAAGCCATTCACCTCTGCAGCTAGGGGTTCGGATCCCGGTCTCGGCTACATGTGAATTGAGTTTGGTGGTCTCAGCCCGGCTCCCGGTGGGTGTGCTATGCGAGGTAAGCCTGCGCTTAGTACACCCACCCCCCTCCCACAAAAAACACCACACTTACACGCACTCGAAATTGGGTTAACATCACGCACTTTGACCACGCGGTCTCTAAAAAGAGAGGCGAAGGACTAACGGGGCTGGTTGAGCGGGCTAATCCTCTCACTCCCCTATAGGGAGTCCCTCTTCCCCGTTGGGCTTCAAAGCGGAGCAGGTAGGGCGGGCTGTGTGGGAGGACCCCCTCACACACCCGCCATTGCCACCCGGGGCATGGAGAAAGGTGGCAGATTGCCTCTGGGGGAGGCCTGCCTACTCCCAACTCCTGCAGTACACGAGTACACGCACAAACATACACTTAGAAAAAAAAAGTATGGACGTCGGGCCAGCGTCAAATTTTCCGTCGTTTACGTCGTTTGCGTAAAACGTTCGCGAATAGGGCTTTGCGTAAATTACGTTCACGTCGAAAGCATTGACTATTTGCGACGTGATTTCGAGCATGCGCACTGGGATACCCCCACGGACGGCGCATGCGCCGTTAAAAAAAAAACGTAATTTACGTGGGGTCAAGTAGAATTAACATAAAACACGCCCACATCTTTGTCATTTGAATTCCGCGCCCTTACGCCGACACATTTACGCTACGCCGTAACTTTAGAGAATACAGCACTTGCCTCTCAAAGTAGCAGCAGGGTAGCGTAAAAACGATACGCTATGCCTGCTTAAAAATACACCGATCTACGTGGATCTGGCCCCGGGTATCCAGTTTTTATTCCTGATCTCCCTAGCTCAACTTCAATTCCTGCTGTTACCAACAGACTAATTTCATTACATGAGATCCAGGAGAAATTAACTGATACATTGAAGGAGGCGCAGGAATATTACAAGAAGGCCACTGACAGACATCGTAGGTCTATTCCTACCTTTCACGTAGGTGACAAAGTTTGGTTATCTACCAAAAAAGTGAAGGTTCAGGTTCCATGTGCTAAGTTTGGTCAAAAGTTTATGGGACCTTTTGAGATTTCTGCTCAATTCAACCCGGTCACTTTTCACCTAAAACTTCCGGACAATATGAAGATTCATTAATTCATTAATTTTCCTCCACCACCTGTTGAGGTACAGGGTGAAGAAGAATTTGTGGTGGGAATTTTTTTTGACTCCAGGATCTCTAGGAACAAATTGCAATATTTGGTTCAATGGGAAGGATATGGACCAGAAGAGAATGCCTCTAGATTATCAAGGTTTACCAGATTACCAGAGGTTTCCTCAGAAACCTGCACATAAGACATCCAGGGGACATCCTGGGAGGAGGGGAGTACTGTTAGGACCTGGGACCTCTGCTGTATCTGGCGGTGACTTTGCTTGCTGAGCCACCTGGATTGCTGGACAGCTCCTTGGATAGTTCCTTGAATGATCTGGTCTTGAATCTTGTTTGCCTTGAACCTTGAACTCTTTGCTCCCAAGAACATTCTGGTTTAAGTCATGTCTCTGCACTTCCTGGTTGCCAGAATATTGTGCCTTCACCAGCCAATATCTTTCTCCTGTCTCTCCTGCTGCTGACCGTATCTTCGCTACCATTTGTTACCGCCATTTGGCTCGTTCCTCCACTACGCTTCTGCTGAATCCCAACTTGCAACTATTTGTTACTGACGTTTGGCTTGTTTCTCAACTACGCTTCTGCTTGATCCCTAACTGCCATATCCGCTACCGGACCCCGGCTTGCCTACCTCCTGGTATAAGAAAGTGGTTTATTAGTGACAACGCTCGCAAACAGAGTCAGGTTTTTTTTTTAATAATTGCTCGTATTGTGAAATGCTCGTTCACCATGTTACTCGCAATCCGAGGTTCCACTGTATTCAAATGTGTTTGATGATCTGAATCATTTAAGTGTGATAAATGTGCAAAAAAAATTAAATCAGGAAGGGGGCAAATACTTTTTCACAGCATTGTATGTACTTGTGTAGCTCTGTTTTCAGGCTATTGAAGAAGCAGCACACTTTTTTAATACTTTTATTTTGGGTTAGCGCAGATATATATACATATATATATATATATATATATATATATATATATATATATATATAGTGCCTTGCGAAAGTATTCGGCCCCCTTGAACTTTGCGACCTTTTGCCACATTTCAGGCTTCAAACATAAAGATATAAAACTGTAATTTTTTTTGAAGAATCAACAAGTGGGACACAATCATGAAATGGAACGAAATTTATTGGATATTTCAAACTTTTTTAACAAATAAAAAACAGAAAAATTGGGCGTGCAAAATTATTCAGCCCCTTTACTTTCAGTGCAGCAAACTCTCTCCAGAAGTTCAGTGAGGATCTCTGAATGATCCAATGTTGACCTAAATGACCAATGATGATAAATAGAATCCACCTGTGTGTAATCAAGTCTCCGTATAAATTCACCTGCACTGTGATAGTCTCAGAGGTCCGTTTAAAGCACAGAGAGCATCATGAAGAACAAGGAACACACCAGGCAGGTCTGAGATACTGTTGTGGAGAAGTTTGTTGGAAGATTTGTCTTCCAACAAGACAATGATCCAAAACATAAAGCAAAATCTACAATGGAATGGTTCACAAATAAACATATCCAGGTGTTAGAATGGCCAAGTCAAAGTCCAGACCTGAATCCAATCGAGAATCTGTGGAAAGAACTGAAAACTGCTGTTCACAAACGCTCTCCATCCAACCTCACTGAGCTCGAGCGGTTTTGCAAGGAGGAATGGGCAAAAATGTCAGTCTCTCGATGTGCAAAACTGATAGAGACATACCCCAAGCGACTTACAGCTGTAATCGCAGCAAAAGGTGGCGCTACAAAGTATTAACTTAGGGGGGCTGAATAATTTTGCACGCCCAATTTTTCAGTTTTTTATTTGTTAAAAAAGTTTGAAATATCCAATAAATTTCGTTCCACTTCATGATTGTGTCCCACTTGTTGATTCTTCAAAAAAAATTACAGTTTTATATCTTTATGTTTGATGCCTGAAATGTGGCAAAAGGTCGCAAAGTTCAAGGGGGCCGGATACTTTCGCAAGGCACTGTATGTATATATATATATATATATATATATATATATATATATATATTATTTTTATACACATATGACACACCTACTATGTATTTTTTTTTTTTGTTTCATTCGTTTTTATTAGAGGAAAATATAATAACATACATTCCAATTTAAGAATGAGTATATGGTACCTCAGCAGATGATCAAAACCTCGCTGTACATTGTCCCCTCTGATTCACAGCAGGGCTGTGTGTATAGGAAGTCTGCGCCACCTGCGCCGTCCACTGTAACAAAGCTCCGCCTCCTCCTCATCACGGATGGACGAGGAGGAGGCGGGATGGCGCGGACTTCCTATACACACAGCCTGGCTGTGAATCAGAGGGGACAATGTACAGCGTAATAAGGCTTTCCTTCCCTCATCAAGACTGACACGGCAAACAAATGTGCTGAAAAACTCGGCTTATACTCGAGTTTATACGGTATTGATGGCATGTAAAGATACAAAGAAATATATTTGAATGCATACCTGAATTAAATCCTTTTTGATTTTTGTAATCACATTCAGGCCGAGTACTCACGGCAGGACATGTCCGTTGAAAACGGTCTGCAGACCGTTTCCATCGGACATGTCTGGCCGGGGACTGCCCGGGGACTTCTGTTCGATGGCTATACACACCATCGAACAGAAGACCGCGCGTAAACAATACGCGGGGCGTGTCCGCGGTGTCGACGCGTCGATGACGCGGTGTCGCCGCGACAATGACACGCCGGCGTAGGCGGCCTGCCTTGAAAATGCTTCCACGCATGCGTCGAAGTCATTCGACGCATGCGAGGGATGCGGGCGGCAGGACATGTACGGTAGGTCTGTACAGACGACCGTACATGTCCGGGCGGACAGGTTTCCAGCGGACTGTTTTAAAGCAAGTCCGGGAAACAGTTGTCTGCTCAGAAACGGTCTGTCAGACAATTGTTTGCTGGAATCCTGTCCGCGCGGCTGTACACACGACGGAACATGTCTGCTGAAATTGGTCTGCCGACCAGTTTCAGCAGACATGTTTGGTCGTGAGTACGGGGCCTCACACCAAAGGTTTGCATGCTTACCAACTGTAGAGCTCCAAAACTGGCCCCGGTCACCCGTGTATTATGGATACCATAGCGAAGGAAGACGCCGCTGACTGTCCGTGACATGCACCTAAAAATATCTATTTACCTGTCAGAGGGAAAGCGACTGCGGCAGTGATGTGAATACTGACAGGAACCTTATGACTCACAAATCTATAGGACATAGAGAGTCGGACGCATAGCAAGCCAGGGATAAATCACAGGCAACTCCTGCCGATGGAGATTGACAGAGACTCTGACAGAAGCTGGCAAGAGGCTTTGAAGATGTCTGAATTATAGTAAAATCAAGAGACCAAGGGATAGTTCCAATATCTCAGCCTGTCAGATACTGTAACATGGACTGATAAATAACTGCTGTGCAGACTGAGCACTGCAAGGATTGCTGCTGACACCGAGACAGAGGAAGACAGAAAGACGAGATGTGAAGAGGTACTGAGGCTGCATCTGCTCGTTAGCTGCCATTCCTGAAGATCATCACTGCGCTCTGATTACAGATAGACGCTGACTTATACTGAAAGCGCCAAGCTGCTGCCGGAATGAAATGTACAATGTGCGGGTATGGGCATAGCAAGAGGTCAATGAAAACTTTTCTTTTTGAAGAAGAACTTCCACTGTAAAGAAGGTCTTTACTGCGGTAAAACCAGGCCGCTGTACCGCTTTATTACCACCTGCCCCCCTAAACTGCAAAGACAGCCTGATTGGGTTATACCCATGCCACGGTGCAGCAAAAAGTAACCTCTTGTCACAATTAGTGGACAATACCATGGGAATAGGGCAGTCTCTGGCAGTGCAGGCTTTTAGGGGTTAAAACAGGCGATGAGGAGGTTATATATCGCCTCCATGGATTGCTCTTCAGAGGCAATGCTTGTGTAAATGAGCCCTTATACAGGCAATGACATACATTTATAGGGCATTTCTAATTGCATGAAATGATTTTCAGGGCTCGTACACATTGGCCTAGATTCAGGTAGGGAGGCGCAGCGTACCGTTTTAACGCTACGCCTCTGTAAATTACCTGCGCTACGCTTCATTCACGAAGCAGTAGCTCCGTAATTTGCGCGGGCGCTCCGTAAAAATGGCCGGCGTAAGCGCGCGGAATTTAAATGATCCCGTAGGGGGCGTGAATCATTTAAATTAGGCGCGTTCCCGAACGTAGTGCGCATGCTCCGTCGGGAAACTTTCCCGACGTGCATTGTGGTAAATGACGTCGCAAGGACGTAATTTGCTTCAACGTGAACGTAAACGGCGTCCAGTGCCATTCACGATTCACTTACGCAAACGTAGACGGAATTTTCAAAAATCGCTACGCGGGAACGACAGGTATACTTAGCATTGGCTGCTCCTGCTAATAGCATGAGCAGCCTTACACAGAAACCGACGAACGCAAACGACGTAAAATGCGAACACCGGGCGCGCGTACGGTTGTGAATCAGCGTGAGTATGCAATTTGCATACTCTACGCTGACCACTACGGGAACGCCACCTAGCGGCCATCGTAAGAATGCAGCCTACGATACGACGGCATAAGAGCCTTATGCCAGTCATATCTTAGGCTGCAGTCGGCGTATCGAGCTTTCTGAATACAGAAAAGTCGATACGCCGGCGCAACTAAGCAATTACGCTGCGTATCTATGGATACGCAGACGCAATTGCTTACTGAATCTACCCCATTGATGTTTGCACATGTTCCTGGCATTTCCCGCAAATTGCCCTCCTGGTGTGTATGCATTAATGTGCATTGCATTAACCACTTCCCGCCCGGCCTATAGCATAATGACGGACGGTGGTTCAGTTATCCTGATCATATGACATTTTTTAGGATAACTTCCGGCGCACGCCCGTGGGTGCACATAGGGCGGCGATCGTGGTGCGGCGTGTCAGTATGACACACCGCTACACCGATCTCGGTAAAGAGCCTAGGCAAATTTTGGCAGGCCTAGCTGGCTGCTAGGCCTGTTTGTTTTCATTCTGGGCTGGGAGAGGCTCAGTGTAGCAGCTGGCGACTCACAGGCGGCATCACTTCACTGTCACCTCCCTCTTGCTTCTAGAAAGTGATAGAAGGAGAGGAGGGGAAGAGAGGTGGGGAAGAGAGGTGGGGCTGTCTGGGGTATCTTAAGGAGCCTTGACCAATCCCCAACTTGGATTGGCAGGGGGCAGGCCTACTTAAATACCTGGGGTCAGCCCAGCTGGGGAGGAGTTGTGGGGTGGAAGAGCTGGAGTGAAAGAGTGTGGAGGCTGTCGGGGGCCCACGGGTAGCTCCCCAGTCTGGGAGGGTGACCCTGGGCTGGGGCTCGGGTACATCCAGGAGGAGCGACGAGTTCCTGGAAGGAGAGGCACATGAGAGAGCAAGTAAAGGACAGCGGGAAAGAACATTTCTAAGAGTCTCCATGGAGGACTACTGGTCGCAGCCGGGAGGGCTGGGAAGGCATGTGTTAACCTTTAAAATCTGTATATATTTAAGATTTAATATCTCAAAGATATGATATGTTAAATAGGAGTTCTTTTGACCAGAAGTGAAAGCTTCAATATAATAAACATTTATTAGAGCTTATACAAAGTCTAATCTAACACACAAACTATCTATCGCCTTAAGAGGCAGGAAATAGCAGTTTAACCACTTCATTACTGGGCACTTAAACCCCCTTCGTGCCCAGACCAATTTTCAGCTTTTAGCGCTGACGCATTTTGAATGACAATTGCGCGGTCATACAACACTGTACCCAAATTATATTTTTACCATTTTTTCCCCACAAATAGAGCTTTCTTTTGGTGGTATTTGATTACCTCTGCGATTTTTCTTTTTTGCGCTATAAACAAAAAAAAACAGAATATTTGGAAAAAAAAAACACAATATTTTTTACTTTTTGTTATAATAATATCCCATTTAAAAAAAAAAAAAAAAAAAATTTCCCTCGGTTTAGGCCGATACGTATTCTTCTACATATTTTTGTTAAAAAAAAATCGCAATAAGCGTATATTGATTGGTTTGCGCAAAAGTTATAGCGCCTACGAAATAGGGGATAGATTTTTTTTTTTTTTTTTTTTACTAGTAATGGCGGCGATTTGCGATTTTTTTGTCAGGCCTGCGATATTGCGGCGGACGTATCGAACACTTTTGACACAATTTTGGGACCATTCACATTTATACAGCGATCAGTGCTATAAAAATGCACTAATTACTGTATAAATGTGACTGGCAGTGAAGGGGTTAACACTAGGGGGCGAGGAAGGGGTTAAATGTGTATCCTGGGTGTGTTCTAACTGTGTGGGGGGAGGGGGTGACTGGGGGAGGTGACCGATGCTGTGTCCCTATGTACAAGGGACACAGATCGGTCTCCTCTCCTCTGACAGCATGTGGAGCTCTGTGTTTACACACAGAGCTCCACGTCCCTGCTGTGTTCCCGACGATCGCGTGTACCCGGCGGACATCGCGGCCGCCAGGTACACGCATCGGCTTCCCAGAGGCGCGCACGGGTAATGCACTTTAAAAGACGTCCACTTGGCACCTGAGAGCCACGCTGTTGACGTCTTTTGTCAATAGCGCGGGTCTCAAGTGGTTACCCATAAAACCATAAGGCAACAACACATGCTTGAGAGAACTGGGAGATTGTCGTTTGAGAAGGGTGCAGAACCAGAAGAGAGGACTGTGGGAAGGGCAGTCGAAAGAGGTCATTGCAGCCAGGCTGGCTGACAGGACCTGAAGAGAGCTATCTGGGAGTGGTAGCTGAAAAGAGGATAGCTAGCACCTGAACTATTTCTACACCACACGGGGCCCAAAGTCCCTGCCTGCAAAAGGCAGTTCATTGAGGCCTGGCTGAAGCAGTGTCAGGCCTCTAATGTGGTGCTAGCTAGTCCGGAGGAGTGACAGTCTGCAGCAGGTAAAGTGCTGGAGGAGGAACAGTGTGCAGCAAGTGTTTGTGCTGGAGAGGAGGTTGAATATTCTGTGGCATCCCATAATTCCTCATTTCCTATCCAAGTTTAACACTCAGCTCCCAGTACACAGCGGGAGCCAATCGGCAGGTGCAGCGTGACTCCGTAGGGAACCGGGCAGTGAAGCCGGAGCGCTTCACTTCCTGGTTCCCTCACCGTGGATGGCGGGGGGAGCAGCAGAGTGACGAGCAATCGCTCGTGCTCTGCTGCGGACGGCGCTGGACTCCAGGACAGGTAAGTGTCCTAATATTAAAAGTCAGCAGCTGCAGTATTTGTGGCTGCTGGCTTTTAATAAAAAAAAATCAGCGCACATCCGCTTTAACTGCAGCATCCACCTGCTTTATATATTTCATCTGTTTGCCTGGAGATCAGCTGTAAAGACAACGGGACTCCAAAACAAGCAGCATTACACCAGGTTCATATTATTGTCACTTTTGATGCGTAGGACCTTGACAGTGGCAGCGGACAATACTGAGGCTGGTTGCCATGGTGACATGCAGTTTACAGTGGAGAATTATGCTGGTTGCTAGGGGAGCTAGGATTACCAATGACACTGACAGAAGGGTTAGCACTCTCAGGCTTCCCTCGTCATCTTTTACTGACACTAGTATAATAATAATAATACATTTTCTGACCCCCAAAGATGAAAATATATATTCTACAGATAACAAAGACTGGTATAAACCTTTATTGAAAACAAAGATCAGCGGTGCAATACATTATTTATATATTATATAGTTCCCTAAAGAAGCTCATAATTCAATGTTCAGACATAACATGTCAGCTATAAGCAATACATTTTTTTTATAATAAATAAAATGATATAAACATAAGCTTTATACATAAAATATGTACATAAAAAAGTTCCTAATCAGCTAATGCATAATAATACATTATAATCTAAAATATCATACATAGAAATAATACAATAAAAAAGTATACATACATATATATATATATATACACACACATACATAGCCTTTAGTCTGTTGAGATTTGTATCTACTAACTTTTGCACATCTAGATATTGCAATATTTGCCCACTCTTCATGCAGAACTTCTCAAGTTCAGTTAAATTTGATGGTGACCGTTTGTGAGGAGGTATGGAGGTGCCCATTTCATATATTAGTATCACTCCGAGACAAATTAATACAATTTAAAATAATACATGGGGGCCACTATACAACATATAAGCTATATAAGATTTCTCCATCAAATCCTCAGAATTGCTGGAGATGTGCAGACATTCCCGGAAACGTCATTCATATATTTTGGTCTTGCCGAAGATCATGGTAGTTTGGAGGGAGGTCCTGAGAATTATTGCTATAGAAACATCAATAGTTTTGGAACAAGAGGCAGAGATCTGCTTATTGGGATTAGTAGGGAAGAATATCACCTCTATATGAAAGAGAATACAGGTAGGCCTACTACTATTTTATGCTAAAAAGACGATAGTGTTAAATTGGAAGAAAATGGAAGCCCCTTCGGTGATACACTGGAAAAATCGAGTTAATAACAACCTGCCACTTGATATTCTCCCCATATCAAAAGAGGATATGGGGAGAAATACGAAAGAGTATGGGCAAGTTGGATAGAGAATCCCATGACGGCTTTAGGATAAATAGGGTATGAAGAGAGGATAAATCACACCATAGAATAAAGGGAGAAACATTATTGTATACATGTTATCTGGGTTAGATGAAATGAATGTTAAGTGGAATTGTATGAAAGCTCCAGAAAGAGCAGATAAATGTGAATTGTAAAATGTATATATATTTTTTTTGTATGAAAAAAAAAACTGGAAAATTAATAAAGAGATTTATAAAATAAAAAAAAGAGAGATGGGGGCAGATCCACATAGATCTGCACCCGCGCAGCGTATCTGAGATACGCTACGCCACCGTAACTTACCCGGCTTTGGTTTGAGTCCAGAAAGAATTTGCGCCGTAAGTAGGGGGCGTGTTTCATTTAAATGAAGCATGTCCCCGCGCCGAACGAACTGCGCATGCGCCGTCCCTAAATTTCCCGCCATGCATTGCGCTAAATGACGTTGCAAGGACGTCATTGGTTTTGACGTGGACGTAAATTACGTCCAGCCCCATTCACGGACGACTTACCCAAACTAAATAAAAAAAAATCTAATTCGACGTGGGAACGACAGCCATACTTAACATTGCGTACGCCACCAAATAGCAGCTTTAACTATACGCCGAAAAAAGCCAAACGGAAACGATATAAAAGAATGCGACGGCCGCTCGTACGTTCGTGGATTGTCGGAAATAGCTAATTTGCATACTCAACGCGGATTACGACGGGAACGCCACCCAGCGGACGCCGAAGAATTGCATCTACGATCCGAAGGCGTATGTCTTCGTACGCCTGTCAGATCGAACCCAGGTGCCGTCGCATCTTGTTTTGAGGATTCAAAACAAAGATACGACGCAGGAAATTTGAAAGTACGCCGGCGTATCAATAGATACGCCGGCGTACTTTCTTTGTGGATCTGCCCCATGGTGACTGTTTGTGGACTGCATTTTTCAAGCCATTCAACCGATTTTCAATGGGGTTTAAGTCTGGGCTCTCTACATGCAAGAACAGTCACCTTTTGCTCCTTTAACCACTGTGGTAATTTTTGCTGCGTGTTTGGGGTCATTGTCATTTTGGGAGGTAAACCTTCTTCCTATTGACACATTTCTGGCAGAGGGCAGCAGATTTTCTTCAAGAATTTGTTAGAATTTTGTCTCGTCCATTTTTCTTCTATCCTGACAAGTGCTCCAGTCCCTGCTGCTGAGAAATACCCCTATAGCAGTATATTATCACCTCCATGCTTTACTGTAAGAATGGTGTTATTTGGTAAGCTGTATTGGATTTACCACCAGACATATCGTTTGGTATTGAGGCCAAATAATTAAATTTTAGTCTAATTTGACCACCTTAAATACACCTTGAAGATTCTGAGGCGACATGGAAAAAGGTATTATGGTCAGATGAGACTTAAATTGAATTACATTTATTGCACTATAATTATATATATATATATATATATATATGTATAGCGGGTAAAATAAGTATTGAAGACATCAATGTCGTTCACAACCCATGCAATCCATACATACAAAGAAACCAAAACAAATACGTTCAGAGATGAAGTTATGTGCAATAAAATGGAATGACACAAGGATAACGTATTGAACATGCTAACTGAAATATATTTAATACAATAATACAATTTATTTAATACAAAATCTTTTGTTGGCAATGACAGCTTTAAGACGCCTCCTGTATGAAGAAAGTAGTCGCATGCATTGCTTTAAATGAGCTTCAACATGCTTTTTCTTCAGCAATGGAGTCTTGCATGGTGAGCATGCATACAGGCCATGGGGGTTGAGTGCATTACTTATGGTTTTCTTTGAAACAATTGTACCGGCTAATTCCAGGTCTTTCTGAAGCTCTCCACAAGTGGTCCTTGGCTCTTGGACAACTCTTCTGATAATACTTTTCACTCCTCTGTCAGAAATCTTGTGGGGAGCACCTGGTCGTGCCCAGTTTATGGTAAAATTATGTTCTTTCCACTTCTGGAATATGGCCCCAACAGTGCTGACTGGAACATTCAGAAGTTTAGAAGTCCCTCTGTAACCAATGCCATCAGTATGTTTTGCAACAATACGGTTCCTGAGAGAGCTCTTTGCTTTTACCCATAATGAGATGTTTCTTGTGTGACACCTTGTTAATGAGACACCTTCTTATAGGCCATCAGGTGAGACTGAACCAGCTGATATTAATTTCTACTGACAAGGGGCAGAATTGCTTTTTAAATACTGACAGATTTTAGCTGGTGTATTGGATTTCCATGCCTTTTTGCACCTCCCTTTCTTTGTGTGTTCAATACCTTTTCCCTGTGTCATTCTTTTTTATTACACGTGTGTGTGTGTGTGTGTGTGTGTGTGTGTGTGTGTGTATATATATATATATATATATATATATATATATATATATATATATATATATATATATATATATATATTAGGACTGTTCCTGTAAAAAAAATTGTGTTTGATTAATCGATTTTTTTTAAATCGAGTAATCGACTAATTTCAATTAATTAAAATGCACATACATTTTTCGGAACACCACCATATATAGTCTCACTGTAATATCCACAGACATCTCCCCCACTGTAATATCCACAGACATCTCCCCCACTGTAATATCCACAGACATCTCCCCCACTGTAATATCCACAGACATCTCCCCCACTGTAATATCCACAGACATCTCCCCCACTGTAATATCCACAGACATCTCCCCACTGTAATATCCACAGACATCTCCCCACTGTAATATCCACAGACATCTCCCCCACTGTAATACACAGACATCTCTCCCCACTGTAATACACAGACATCTCCCCACTGTAATACACAGACATCTCCCCACTGTAATCCACAGACATCTCCCCACTGTAATCTGGTCCACATCTCCCGCACTGTATAGGAAGATTAGTGCTTGCTTAGTCTTACCAGAGAAGCCAGCCGAACAAGAGCAGTTAAGGCCAGGTGATGACGTCAGCACGCCGCTCTAGGCTCACCGGGTGGACCAAGATTGCTGCCTCTCTGGGAGCTAGGCCGAAGCCGCGGCCTTTCCTATGGGCGAGGCAGCAGTGGAGCACCGCGGATCACGTGATGTGCTGATCCGCATATGGGGACCCATTCGGATCATGGATCATTTATGATCCGTTGCACCACTAGTACATTTGATCGATCATAAACATTAACAATCAATCGAGGAATTAATCGTTAATTTCCACAGCCCTAATATATATATATATACAGTGAGGAAAATAAGTATTTGAACACCCTGCTATTTTGCAAGTTCTCCCACTTGGAAATCATGGAGGGGTCTGAAATTGTTATCGTAGGTGCATGTCCACTGTGAGAGACATAATAAAAAAAAAAAATCCAGAAATCACAATGTATGATTTTTTTAACTATTTATTTGTATGATACAGCTGCAAATAAGTATTTGAACACCTGAGAAAATCAATGTTAATATTTGGTACAGTAGCCTTTGTTTGCAATTACAGAGGTCAAACGTTTCTTGTAGTTTTTCACCAGGTTTGCACACACTGGAGGAGGGATTTTGGCCCACTCCTCCACACAGATCTTCTCTAGATCAGTCAGGTTTCTGGGCTGTTGCTGAGAAACACGGAGTTTGAGCTCCCTCCAAAGATTCTCTATTGGGTTTAGGTCTGGAGACTGGCTAGGCCACGCCAGAACCTTGATATGCTTCTTACAGAGCCACTCCTTGGTTATCCTGGCTGTGGGTCATTGTCATGTTGGAAGACCCAGCCTCGACCCATCTTCAAAGCTCTAACTGAGGGAAGGAGGTTGTTGCCCAAAATCTCGCAATACATAGCCCCGGTCATCCTCTCCTTAATACAATGCAGTCGCCCTGTCCCATGTGCAGAAAAACACCCCCAAAGCATGATGCTACCACCCCCATGCTTCACAGTAGGGATGGCGTTCTTGGGATGGTACTCATCATTCTTCTTCCTCCAAACACGGTTAGTGGAATTATGACCAAAAAGTTCTATTTTGGTCTCATCTGACCACATGACTTTCTCCCATGACTCCTCTGGATCATCCAAATGGTCATTGGCAAACTTAAGACGGGCCTTGACATGTGCTGGTTTAAGCAGGGGAACCTTCTGTGCCATGCATGATTTCAAACCATGACGTCTTAGTGTATTACCAACAGTAACCTTGGAAACGGTGGTCCCAGCTCTTTTCAGGTCATTGACCAGCTCCTCTCGTGTAGTCCTGGGCTGATTTCTCACCTTTCTTAGGATCATTGAGACCCCACAAGGTGAGATTTTGCATGGAGCCCCAGTCCGAGGGAGATTGACAGTCATGTTTAGCTTCTTCCATTTTCTAATGATTGCTCCAACAGTGGACCTTTTTTCGCCAAGCTGCTTGGCAATTTCCCCGTAGCCCTTTCCAGCCTTGTGGAGGTGTACAATTTTGTCTCTAGTGTCTTTGGACAGCTCTTTGGTCTTGGCCATGTTAGTAGTTGGATTCTTACTGATTGTATGGGGTGGACAGGTGTCTTTATGCAGCTAATGACCTCAAACAGGTGCATCTAATTTAGGATAATAAGTGGAGTGGAGGTGGACATTTTAAAGGCAGACTAACAGGTCTTTGAGGGTCAGAATTCTAGCTGAAAGACAGGTGTTCAAATACTTATTTGCAGCTGTATCATACAAATAAATAGTTAAAAAATCATAAGTTGTGATTTCTGGAATTTTTTTTTTGATTATGTCTCTCACAGTGGACATGCACCTACGATGACAATTTCAGACCCCTCCATGATTTCCAAGTGGGAGAACTTGCAAAATAGCAGGGTGTTCAAATACTTATTTTCCTCACTGTATATATATATATATATATATATAAAAAACAAATAAATATAAAAATATAAAAAATAACATAGAACATAAATATATACATGATATATAAGGTATGCATATTCCCTAATCAGCTCTGAGGTTGACTAGCATGAAAGTTAATTAGCTAAACTGAAGTGGAGCTGTACTGTTGTCAGGCTCATTACTCTAGGCTATTAATAAACATTTGTCCTAACAACCATAATTTTCCCAATACTAACTAAAAATAACAATCGGTTGAATTATTTGCGTCATAGTTTCCTTAATTGAGCCTAAAGTGTACAGGCTTCAGTGGCGCTCTTCAGTATTATACATGCTGGGCTTTCATTCTGACCATGCAGAGCCTATGACCACAGCAGGACACTAGAAGTTTTACTCATTGAGTTATATCAATCATTATTTGTATCGACAACTATTTACAGCAATAAGAGCTGAAAATCACATTGGCCAGGTCACATGGCTGAAAATAAATAGCCGGATTCAGGTACAGTTACGACGGCGTATCAGTAGATACGCCGTCGTAACTCTGAATCCGTGCCGTCGTAACATTAAGCGTATGCTCAAACTGAGATACGCTTAAATGTTGTTAAGATACGACCTACTACGCCGTCGTATCTTAGCTGCCTATTTATGCTGGCCGCTAGGGGCGTGTACGCTGATTTACGCCTAGAGAATATGTAAATCAACGAGATACGCCTATTCACGAACGTACGCATGGCCGTCGCAGTAAAGATACGCCGTTTACGTAAGGTGTTTTCAGGTGTAAAGAAAAACCACCAAAAAGATGGCGCAGCCAATGTTAAGTATGGACGTCAGGACCGCGTAAAATTTTTCACGGTTCACGTCGTTTGCGTAAGTTGTCCGTGAATGGGGCTGGGCGTAAGTTACGTTCACGTCGAAAACCAACGAGTCTTTGCGGCGTAATTTGGAACATGCGCACTGGGATACGTCCATGGACGGCGCATGCGCCATTAGTAAAAAACGTCATTTACGTGGGGTCACAATGAATTTACATACAACACGCCCACATCTTCTAAATTTAAATTAGGCGGGCTTACGCCGGCCCGTTACACTACGCCCCCGTAAGTTAGAGCGCAACTTCTTTGTGAATACAGGACCTGTCGCTCTAACTTACGGCGGCGTAGTGTATCTGAGATACGCTACACCCGCCTATAGATAGGCACATTTCTCTGAATCCAGCTAAAAATGTGTATCACCGCCTAGTGAGTTAAGCCCATGATGTCAGAACCGTTGGTGTCTAAAGCTAGTCATACACAATTGGATTTTTCAAATGACCATTTGTACATATTTCTGAAAAATCATTTATCAAAGCATTTGATGATGCCATCAACTCACAAATTTCATCTGAAACCTCGAAAAAGTTTGTCCAATTGCCATGCCAATGTTTTCGGAATGCATGTTTGTGTATGAATGCGATCGCTTCAGCCACTTCCTTGTACTACTATATTAGGTCCACAAAAACAACATTTTGTTCTTGCAGCCTTTATTTTCTAATGATTAATTATTTGGATGATACCAAGATGTCTGCCGTTCTGGTGATACGTGCTTTGGCCATTAGAAGAGAAATAAAACCCAAGGAAGGATGTGGAGCAGGGAGTGGTTGAAGAACTATGATAAACTTTTACTTCTGGATGAAAGTTTTCCAAGCCCACTTTGATTTTTCATGACTGGGGGCCACATTTTCCACTAGATTTTCATTTATTTATATAAGAAACGAGAACATTTTTCCACCCTTCTCCTTTGATTTTTTCATCTCAAAACAGTTGTCAATTTATACCCATCAGCTGATAGAAAATCAAGCAAAACTTTTTTGAATCAATCTTTTTCAAGTGAAATTCTAATTACGTATGGCTAACTTAACCGTTATGGTGGCACAGAAGGCCTGTTGTCAGTACACATGGCAGTTCAGAGGCTGCATTTGGCCTGCTTTGCGTTGAGCTGCATTTCTCTGGACACAGTCTTAGCTGTTGAGGTTCCTGCAGAAAGTTTTTTTTAGCTGAACAGTGGCTGCATCCAATCAGATGCAGGGCTAGCTATAAAATACAGTAGCCACACTGTATAGCATGAAGAATCTTTTTTTTTTTGTTCAGCACATAGGCTGAGTGAAAAAAACAATTGGTGTATGGCCAGCTTTAAAAAGATTTCCCTTCTTGTCAGGACATTACTTTATCTTAGGGTAAATTCCCCAATACTGACATAGGAATAAAAAAAAACTAACAGAGACTCTTATGCCCTGTACACACGACCGTTTTTTCCATCGGAATAAACTCGGATGGTTTTTCTAACGGAATTCTGCTCAAGCTTGTCTTGCGTAAACACGGTCACACCAAATTCCAACCGTCAAGAACGCGGTCACGTACAACACTACGACGAGCCGAGAAAAATTAAGTTCAATGCCTACAGGCGCCTTTTCGTCGGAAAAATGGAGAACATGTTCTCTATCGAAGTCCGTCAGGAAAAAGTCTGATGTGGCATACACACGGTCGAATTATCCTATGAAAAGCTCCCATCAGACTTTTACCATCGGAAAATCTGACCGTGTGTACGTGGCATAACCTAGCCTTTCCCAACCTTTTCCTTAAAACTGACATAGCGCTAAAAGCTGAAAGAGACTCTAACCTATTATTTCTCAACCTTTTTACCCTCACGCAACCCTTGCAATAATTTTTAAGCCTAAGGGAATCTCTGCTAAAACAAATTTATCAGAGATCAGTGGGGGGGGACGACGTACTTTTGTGGCTAGGAGGAGGGTTCGAAAAAAAAAATCATTGCCATCACACAGCTGGCTCTTTCAAGTCACGTTGGCCCCATAATTCTGCAGGTACCATCAAATGAAAGGACAATCATCTACAGTTTGAGGAACCCCTATCTACCTCTGGAGAAACCCTGAGGGTTCCACGGGACCCTGCTTGAGAATGGCTGCTACAATTCTTTCCCACTCTTTCTAAAACACAATAAAAATGTGGGTTGAGCTTTAAGCCAAAAATACATCTATTGTGCTCCACACCCAGCCTCTATCCCACATGTGTCAAATACAAGGCCCGCGGGGCCCTTTCATGTGACCCTTCTCCTGCAGCTGCGGCACCCCTTCTGCCACCACCCACTCCTTGTCTCAGCAGTTGGCAGCATAGATTAGTCCAGAAACCCTTCACTAGATCCTGTGCTTCTCTGTGAAGCCACAGCACCCACCCCCCTCTGTCTCCACCTCCCTTGGTCTCAGCATTCAGCTGACTCCAGCGCTCTTTCAGACCCTGCACTTTCTGCTTCCCAACTCTACCCCCAGCTTCTTCCTGGCAGCAGCACAAGTTAAGGGGGTGCACTGTGATGTTGGGGATGGTGATGTTAGGGGACTCTTGGCTTCTGATGGTAGAGGGGCTCTTGACGTCTGATGTATCGGGAGGTGGGCATCTGGACATATAGTCTTACAGATATAACTATCCCTTTGAGGGCAACCATAATCCTGTTGTGGCCCACAATGAAATTGAGTTTGACAACCCTGCCCTATACAATGAAAGTGCCCTAGCAGCCTTTAGTGCATTTTACAAGGATGCATGGGTGGGATCTTATAATGACAATGTGCTCAGGGTCACCAGAAGGCACATAAAATAAGGTTTTCTGCTAACGGGACTAAATTCTAGAACAGGTTTACTTAAATCACATTGCTGACCATATATACATTTTGGGGGATAATGATCTCAAGAGTTACATAAACATTCAAGCGTAACCCGTGAACAACCTATTTAAAACTTCTACTATTTCATTTGTGATCTAGCTAACCAAGTACCCCCACCAAGTACCCCTCTTCCTTGAACATCAACAGTGGCCAACACACAAAGGTCAATTGTCATCTGGAGAAAGTCTACAAATCAAGTTTCCTCTACCAAAATCTGCCTATAATTTGTCAGCTTTATTCAAAGAAATAATAAATGATACATAGTAAAAAAAAAAAAAATCTATAGAGTGAATCAGCAGAAACATTCCAAGCTATTAAATTCTTTGGAAAATAAAGACATGACAAGCCAATCAGCATACAACAACGCAAATCCCCAACAGGCCCATTGACCTTGTTATTACTTCTGAAGTTGGCAAGGTTAACTCATTCCCAATAACAAAGGTTTGATTAGTGCCGGACATTATACAGCGTCCAACACTAAATCTTCCCTTTACCGCTTTATCAATCGGGACACACATAATATTCCCATTAATGAGAAACAAGACCGGTGAACTGTTTAATGTACATATCTCGGATATAATTGTATACTTGCTGGTGTCAGTTATGTGTTTTATGTTCAATAAACTCATTTAGTCCATTACCTTATCTACTATTCCCGGCTCTCGGGAAAGTGTTATTAAAATTCAATACAAAACAAACTAATTTGTGGGAGCATGTAAGCCTCCCATTACAACTGACTTTTTGTTTTACTTAAAGAAAATATTCACAGAAATTGATGGGGTAGGTCTGACTAGAGTCTGTGTTGTTGTTATGTAGAAGGTCCAGGGATGAGATCTTTGTTTTCTGGCCACTCTGTGTTCTTTTATAGATTTCTAGGGAGGAATAACCTCACAATTGTTACTTGCAGCATCACATGTGTAGAACTACCCCCGCAGGAACTGCTGGTTAAGTCGGGTCTTCTGCTCCCGTTATACACTAATCAAAGCCTTAACCTCACTGACACCACCAGCTATACCTTCAAGGGGGCAGATCCACAAAGATCTGCCCCGGCGCATCGTATCTGAGATACGCTACGCTGCCGTACCTTACCTGGCTTTGGTTCGAATCCATAAAGATTTTGCGCCGTAAGTTACGGCGGCGTAGTGTATCTCAAGCGGCGTAATGGTGCGGAATTCAAGTTGGGCGGGTAGGGGGCGTGTTTCATTTAAATGAAACGCGTCCCCGCGCCGAACGAACTGCGCATGCGCGTCCCTAAATTTCCCCCCGTGCATTGCGCGAAATGACGTCGCAAGGACGTCATTGTTTAGACTTGGACGTAAATTACGTCCATCCCGCGATTCACGGACGACTTACGCAAACAAAAAAAAATATTCGAATTAAACGCGGGAATGACGGCCATACTTAACATAGCAGGTTTAACTATACGCCAAGAAACAGCAGCTTTAACTATACGCCGGAAAAAGCCCACTAGAGACGACGTAAAAGAATGCGACGGCCGCTCGTACATTCGTGGATCGTCGGAAATAGCTAATTTGCATACTCGACGCGGAAAACGACGTGAACGCCACCCAGCGGACGCCGAAAAATTGCATCTTAGATCCGAAGGCGTACGAAGCCGTACACCTGTTGGATCTAACCCAGATGCCATCGTATCTTGTTTTGAGGATTCAAAACAAATATATGACGCAGGAAATTTGAAAGTACGCCGGCGTATCAGTAGATACGCCGGCGTACTCGCTTTGTGGATCTGCCCCATACTTTATGCATTTTAAGAGGTACACAAGAATTAGACTTGCAACTCTATGGTAAGCAGTGCACAATGTATACAGGGTTCCTTGCAACCATTTTAAATCCCAGCATGTACTGTAACTTCACCAGCATAAACTGTAGCAAGTGACACAGACAGATAACAATTATTGATAGAGACTAATTCACTTGGGAGCTCTCGCAATGAGGGGCTAAGCCTAGGCCAGTGGTTAGAGACTTAAGTTTATACAGGGAGTGCAGAATTATTAGGCAAATGAGTATTTTGACCACATCATCCTCTTTATGCATGTTGTCTTACTCCAAGCTGTATAGGCTCGAAAGCCTACTACCAATTAAGCATATTAGGTGATGTGCATCTCTGTAATGAGAAGGGGTGTGGTCTAATGACATCAACACCCTATATCAGGTGTGCATAATTATTAGTCATCTTCCTTTCCTTTGGCAAAATGGGTCAAAAGAAGGACTTGACAGGCTCAGAAAAGTCAAAAATAGTGAGATATCTTGCAGAGGGATGCAGCACTCTTAAAATTGCAAAGCTTCTGAAGCGTGATCATCGAACAATCAAGCGTTTCATTCAAAATAGTCAACAGGGTCGCAAGAAGCGTGTGGAAAAACCAAGGCGCAAAATAACTGCCCATGAACTGAGAAAAGTCAAGCGTGCAGCTGCCAAGATGCCACTTGCCACCAGTTTGGCCATATTTCAGAGCTGCAACATCACTGGGGTGCCCAAAAGCACAAGGTGTGCAATACTCAGAGACATGGCCAAGGTAAGAAAGGCTGAAAGACGACCACCACTGAACAAGACACACAAGCTGAAACGTCAAGACTGGGCCAAGAAATATCTCAAGACTGATTTTTCTAAGGTTTTATGGACTGATGAAATGAGAGTGAGTCTTGATGGGCCAGATGGATGGGCCCGTGGCTGGATTGGTAAAGGGCAGAGAGCTCCAGTCCAACTCAGACGCCAGCAAGGTGGAGGTGGAGTACTGGTTTGGGCTGGTATCATCAAAGATGAGCTTGTGGGGCCTTTTCGGGTTGAGGATGGAGTCAAGCTCAACTCCCAGTCCTACTGCCAGTTTCTGGAAGACACCTTCTTCAAGCAGTGGTACAGGAAGAAGTCTGCATCCTTCAAGAAAAACATGATTTTCATGCAGGACAATGCTCCATCACACGCGTCCAAGTACTCCACAGCGTGGCTGGCAAGAAAGGGTATAAAAGAAGAAAAACTAATGACATGGCCTCCTTGTTCACCTGATCTGAACCCCATTGAGAACCTGTGGTCCATCATCAAATGTGAGATTTACAAGGAGGGAAAACAGTACACCTCTCTGAACAGTGTCTGGGAGGCTGTGGTTGCTGCTGCACGCAATGTTGATGGTGAACAGATCAAAACACTGACAGAATCCATGGATGGCAGGCTTTTGAGTGTCCATGCAAAGAAAGGTGGCTATATTGGTCACTGATTTGTTTTTGTTTTGTTTTTGAATGGCAGAAATGTATATTTGTGAATGTTGAGATGTTATATTGGTTTCACTGGTAAAAATAAATAATTGAAATGGGTATATATTTGTTTTTTGTTAAGTTGCCTAATAATTATGCACAGTAATAGTCACCTGCACACACAGATATCCCCCTAAAATAGCTAAAACTAAAAACAAACTAAAAACTACTTCCAAAAATATTCAGCTTTGATATTAATGAGTTTTTTGGGTTCATTGAGAACATGGTTGTTGTTCAATAATAAAATTAATCCTCAAAAATACAACTTGCCTAATAATTCTGCACTCCCTGTATGCAAACCTGCCCTCAGGATCAAGTAACCTGAATACAGTCCTTGGAGTTATCTTCTGACGGCTAGGTTGGGGCCCTTGAAGATGTTGACGCGCATGAATGCGATATATCGGTGGTGTATGTAGTTATAGTCTTGCGCCCAGTGTTTACACACACAGATCATGTCCTTGGCTGTGTAACGGCCGATCGCGGGTACTTGGCGGACATCATGGCCGCCAGGCACGCGCATCGGCATTTTGCGCACCCCCCAGTGGCCGGAGGTGCCGAGGACGTCACTAGACGGCCTCCTGGACCTGAAGGGCCACCTTACAATGGCCCGGGCTCCAAGAAGTTAAAGTGGTTGTTAAGCCACTAACTGATCATTTTATCATCCCCTCTGTCACAAAAAAAAACTGTATCCTAGTGCCTGTGCTTTATAAAAAGAACATTTACCCTTTTTTTTACTATTTGTTTTATTTTTTATTTTACACTGCCCCTTTAATTTTTTTTTTGTGCTTTTATTCATTTTACAAGGAATGTAAACATCCCTTGTAATTTAAATAATGGATGACATTTCTTCTTTATGGAGAGATTGGGGGTCTATAAGACCCCCAATCTCTCCCCATCTTTAAAGGCAAAAGATCCCCCCCCCCTCAAAAAAAAAGGTAGTCTTTGCTTTAAAAATATATATATTTTTTAAATTGTTTACTTCCACCCTAAACCAGAAGTGACAATCTGGTCTCTGTTCACCTCTGTGACCAGCTTTGCAAATCGTTACCGGTAAGAACGGTAAGCCTGAGAAACACCGGTGAACGGCTAATTACTGTTGTACTGTTGGCTTCAGCCATAACCATGGTAAATCATTTGAAAGCCACAACGTATATATATATACATATTGTGGTTGACAAGTGGATGGATAGCTTTTCTAAATGAATTAAAGAAGAGCCCAAATGACTGTGGCTCCCAGAGAAGGCCTCAGAGGATCATGGACATGTGAGCATAAGGCCTTCCATACACAAGCTAGTTTTTTACCTGATTCCTGGCGTTTTGTGCCATGGGTGGCCCGTTTAGAGCACCACACGGCGTACAGCACATCTTTCTCAACTTTTTGGCTTTTGTTGAGGGAGAATTGTAGGTCACAAAGTTACTGTATCCAGGCACTCTTCAGGTATTCTGACAGCCGCAGGTGATACAGCTGTCAGAATACAATAGCTGGCAGGGCAGATGTTAGGCATGGATGCAGAAATCTGTTTGTTTATGCCTAGCTTATGTGAGTTTGCTGGTGGGAAAGGGGCCGTTAAAAGTACGACTGTACGAAAAGTACAAGTATCAAATCAAGAAAGTTGTAGAAAAGTCAGAAGTCCTTATTTGCATATTTTCAGATACTAAATTCAAAGTATTAAAGCCAAAAAGTCTGCACTCTTTATTGTGTAGATCTGCCAAGTAATTTGTTTTCCAGAAGAAGATCAGCAATGGCCTTCATTTTATCCCCAAGGTGAACCTTGATTCTCACTCCAACCATAAGGCCCCCTGAAGTCTGTTTTTAAACATTTCCATACAAATGTTCACTTACAGTATTGCTGTTAAACTTTGACTTCCAACTCAATTAATCAAATACCAGACTTTTTAAACGACCATACCACAGTCATGTACAGATAATTTCCATTTTAACATTTTTGGATTTTCACATATCCGAATTTCCAAATGTTGTAATTTCCAAATTTTGTCATTTTCCTGAATTTTGGCATTTTCACATTTTCACATTTTTGTTTTCGGAAGAAACGGGTATTCGTTGATTTGAATATTTCCGAATTAACAAATTTAGTTAAAAAACTAATTCGGAATGAAATTAATTGTACATATCTATTAAGCTGTATCACATAGAACTTTCACAGTTCTAGGAATCGGGAGGTCATTTAAAAATGTAAAAATCCAAAAATAAGAATGAAAATCCAAAAATAAAATCCGGAAATTCGAAAAAATGAACATGTCAAAATCCGAAACAATAACTAACTAATAATAATAACTATTACTAACTATTAAATTATACTGTAGGTATTGGAATTTCCTTTCAAATTTGGCTGTTAGTGAACATAACAAATATTAATTTATCCAAAGTTACTAATTATCCGAAATAATGAATGCAGAATCTAAACAAATGCAACGTAACAAATTAATAATAATAAATAATAAAAATAAAAACTTTTTATTATTATTATTATTTATTATTATTAATTTGTTAAATTCCATTTGTTTAGATGCGGCATTTGTTATTTTGAATAGTTTGTAACTTCAGGTAACTTCATATTTATTATGTTCACTAACATGCAAATTTAAAAGGAAATTCCAATATCTATAATTTAATAGTTATTATTTTGGATTTTCAGATTTTCGTCCTTATTTTCAGATTTTCGAATTTACGGATTTTTGTATTTTCGAATTTACGGATTTTCCAATTTCTAATTTCCAGATTTTCAAATTTTCTGTTTGTGAAAGCTTCATCACTTAAAGCGGTCCTCCACCCTAAAGTGGAGTCCCGCTGATCGTAACCCTCCCCCCCTCCGGTGTCACTTTTGACACCTTTCAGGGGGGAGGGGGGTGCAGACACCTGTCTAAAGACAGGTATTTGCACCCACTTCCGGCCACACGATACGGGCGAAAGACGGGCATTCCGTCACATCCCGTCTGTCGCCCGTTGTGTGCTGGGAACACTCGGCTCCCAGCACACAGCGTGTGAGCCAATCGGCGGGCGCAGCGCGACTCGCGCATGCGCCGTAGGGAACCGGGCAGTGAGGCCGCAGCGCTTCACTTCCTGGTTCCCTCAGCGTGGATGGCGGGGGAGCAGCAGAGTGACGAGCGATCGCTCGTGCTCTGCTGCGATCGGCGCTGGACTCCAGGACAGGTAAGTGTCCTAATATTAAAAGTCAGCAGCTGCAGTATTTGTAGCTGCTGACTTTTAATATTTTGTTCCCATGGCACATCCGCTTTAATGCCTCAGTTTTCACAGAAAAGAGGGAGAAACTGATGTTCCTCCTTCTTCTTTGTGCGCTGTCAATCTGACCAGATGGAATGGGAGAGCCTGGGAGAACAGGGGAGGGCTGTGGCTGAACGCAGCAGGGATAGCGCTGCCATTGTCCATTAGCAAAGGGGCTGAAAAGGAGATCCTGCCTAAGCTCAGGAGGAGGGAAGAAGAGACCCTCAGACCCTGGTAAGTGCCTTGCTGCCCAGCCACTCAACAGTGCCCCCTTCATATGGTGCCCATGGCACTTGCGATGGCTGCCATACCCTACATACGCCACTGCTTTACCTGCTTCTCCCCTCTTTGTTGAGCTCCTGTAGGCTCGGGATGAACAGTGCAGGCCGTGGCAAATTATTCCTGGACGCCCCCCTTTTTTTTTCTGTCAGGCCCTTTGTTTATATTTTTCATTTGAGTCATAGAAGCGTTAGGATATGGACTGCCTGATATTGATTCAATTGCCTAGATGTTGTCCTTTTTAGCAACTTTTATGAAAAAAATGACCTTCTGTTACAGATGCTTAATTTGTGTTTACAAATAGGTATTCAATCTGTCTTGCTTTACCCATGTCATTTCACACTATCAGGTTATTGCCATTCATTTGGGGAGTAACATTTGTACTAGGTGTATTGATACTTCATGTTTTTTCCGCTTTGTTTATGTACCGCTATTATCTCTTTTGTTTTTATTGAAAAATCCCAATAAATGAAAGAAAAACTAGATACAGATCCAACTAAAGATATATAGAAGTAGCAAAAACGCTTCAACAGCAACCCCACTATATGACAAACAAGTTCCAAGTAACAAAATAATTATTTAGATATAGGATAGTAAATCCCCTCAATAAGTATTGATATCCATTTTGATAATAAAGTTTGTTCCTCAACATTTTTCGCAGGATGCCTGCTTCCTCAGGAGGAGAGTGGGTGGCTTAGCCGTTCTTCCATAACGCTAAACAAATAAAAAATTAAATAAAAATAATAACCTGTTGAGTCATTCATCAGTTGAGAAAAAGGTAAGTCTTGGGCAACACTTTTCTTTTTTTTATTCCTGCACTGTGAAAACCAATAACAAAACATGCAGGCCCACCAGGGCAATTGGCATAGCACGCTATAACTTTTATTAACTCATTTATAATAGCTTAAACAACTTAACGGAAAGTTCTAAATAAACAGAGCTCTTCGTCACAACAGAAGAAACGTATTTTTAGCTATAAGGGTTGTCATTTATCCAGGTCATCGTTTGTCTAGTAGTAATTACTCACATTCAACTGGTGTGTTCTGTGATGTTGAACCACTGCTAGCACAGACACCTTAACCAATTACCATGGAAAGGTAGAAGTTATAGTCAGGACGAGAGGTGTGAAAGTTGTGGAACCACCTAGTTCTAGTTCTATATTCCCATCCTCGGTGTCAGGAAGGCTTCATAGATATTAATCCTTAAATTTTCATGGCTGAAGGGGTGAATTTTTTTTTTTTTTTTTTACAATAATGGCATTATACTGTATGAAACACAAAGGACAAGGGGACACTCTTTACGCCTAGAGCAGTGGTTCTCAACCCTTCTAGTGCCGTGACCCCTTGATAAAATTTCCCAAGTTGTGGGGTCCCCTAACAGTAAAATTATTTTCGTAGCGTGGGTTGTCAGCACCCAAGGCAAGACAAGTAATTTGCACCCCAAAACCCACGGACATATTGCGCTCCCTGAATCCCTTCCACTCGTACAGTATTAAAACCCCTTAAGGTACATTTTAGGATGTACAACTCTTTCTTTGTTCTCCTTTCTTTCCCTTTTATCCCTGTCTATATAAAAATTAATTTATTTTAGTTTCCCTTATCCCTCTCCAGCCGTCTTTCTTGTTCTTTCTCTCTCTTTTTCTTAGTTCCTCCCCCTCTTTTCCTCTTCCTTCCATGTATTCTCTATTTTTATTCCTTCTCTTGCTCCTTGGTGGGGGGGTAGTATGAGTGGCAGTGCTGGCGGGGGAATTGGGATGAGTAGCAATGTTGGGGGGAGTTCTGATCAGCCAACTTAGGCGCTCTTGATTAAGGTCATCTGCGGATCTGAGAACTGTAGTGGGGACTTTTAATGGCAACTATAATCACAGGTAGTGTTATTCACAGTGTCACCGACTTTGTGGTGTCTAGTAGCAGTGACACCTATGCCGAAAACAGGAGATAGGGTCTCCTCCAGCCCCTCCCACTTCACATTCCTTACCAGTCAGCTGAGCTTTAGTCCCCCAGCCATGCAGTGAACTAAATGGGCAGCTGCGAAGAGGCTGAGGGGGCGGCCACGGCTCCAGGAACAGCCCAGCTGGGCAGCCACAGGCTTCAGGGACAGCCCTGCTGGGCGGCCACAAAATGGCTGGTAGAGCTGTGTGGGCTTCAGGAACAGCCAAGGATTCGGGGACCCATGGCAAATCATCATTTGACCCCCAAGGGGGTCCCGACCCCCAGGTTGAGAACCACTGGTCTAGAGGAAAAGAGATTTCATCTCCAAATACAGAAAGGTTTCTTCACGGTAAGAGCTGTGGAAATGTGGAATAGACTCCCTGCAGAGGTTGTTCTGGTCAGTTCAGTAGATTGCTTTAAGAAAGGTCTGGATTCTTTCCTGAATGTATATAATATAACTCAGTACTGACATTTATAGGTAAAGTTGATCCGGAGAAAATCTGACTGCCTCTCGTAGGATCAGGAAGGAGTTTTTTCCCCTGCTGTAGCAAAATGGATCGTGCTCTGCTGGGGTTTGTCAACTTCCTCTGGATCAACTGTGGGTATAGAATTGGGTATATGGGATTGTATGATTTCTTGGTTGATCTGGATGGACATTTGTATTTTTTCAACCTAACTATGTAACTACTACATAATGGTGTTGAAGGCCCTCAGGCCTGTTCAATGATGGTTTTTCCAGTCTGACATAGATGGCCTCTCGGGAACCAGTTGCACTCCAAAGAATGTCCGTTTTCCTTAAAGTTTAGGAAAACCGCTGAGATAGTTTAACTACTTTCCTCCCGGCCACTGCATATATAAGGCCGGGTGGGCGCTCTCTCCTTCTGAGTGGATGTTTGGGAACATATCTCAGAAGGAGGAGGATCGCGCGTGTTCCGGCGCAGCGGCACAATCCTGATGCACTCGTGTCACCCGGACACAGCGCATCTCAGATCAGCAGGAGGGCTCTGTGATTGGCCTTGTGATTTCTGTGGTGATTGGATCGAAGGTATCAGTCTTACCCATGTGGATGTAAATGCTGCGATATTTTTCTGACACTCATTAGCACTTCAAGAACTCTTCAACTTTACAGATCAAGTCCAGTTGAATGTGACTAACTGCTACTTAACCACATGCCGACCGCCGCACGCAGATATACGTCGGCAGAATGGCACGGGCATGCAAAAGGACGCATATATACGCCCCCTTTAGATCCCTGTGAGATCCGTGACTCCGACCGCGAATAGGGGAAATGTTGATGTAAACAAGCAATTCCCCAGTCTTCCTAGTGACAGGACAGTGAACACAGCTTCCTGTAATCGGAAGGGATGATCACTGTCCTATCACACACAGCCCAATCCCCCCTACAGTTAGAAACACTCACTACAGCACCACCTAGTGGTTAACCCCTTCACTGCCAGTGTAATTTTCACAGTAATCAGTGCATTTTTATAGCGCTGATCGCTGTAAAATTACAATGGTCCCAAAATGTGTCAAAAGTGTCTGATATGTCCGCCATAATGTCACATTCACAATAAAAATTCGCTGATCGCCGACATTACTAAAAAGTGGTTAATATAACCTTATTTTTGGAACAAAGATGAAAGACTAAGTGCATGAATGGTGTACATTTGGGATTGTGGGATTGAAGTGTGGGATTATATTTGAATGCTTGGCATCCTACTTTTTATAGTTAGTCTGGTTGAAAAAAGAACCAGTCCATCTAGTTCAACCAATAAAGGGAATACAACAACACAACCAAATAGAGAACCATGCACTATCCTATACCCACAGTTGATCCAGAGGAAGGCAAAGCACGATTCAATTAACTCAACACCAAGTTCACTATATGGACCCCTTATGTATGTAAACATGTTACTTTTAAAAGTGTACATTAACCCTCAAAATGAAATTTTCTTATTTGCTTTCTTTTGGCCTGTTAAATATACCATTCAAAATGTTATATTATATTTTTCAACAAGTGTAGAAAATTGCTAGTTGATCCTGGCAGAACACCTGTAAATTGATAACTTCAACTTCAGTGCAGTGGGAATGGGACACACAGAAAACAATTGTTTCCTGTGTGTACTTGCAGTGACAGACGTGGCGATCGGTGGTGCGGTGTGTCAGTCTGACACACCGCTACACCGATCTCAGGAGAGAGCCTCTGACGGGGGATCTTTACCATGTGATCAGTCGTGTCCAATCAGGACTGATCACAGTGTAAGCAGGAAGAGCCGTTTATCGGCTTTTCCTCACTCTCCTGACAGGTGGGTCTGTGCTGATAGTTTATCCCCCCCTCTATGCCCACCCAAGACCACCAGTATGCGGCCCAGGACCACCAGGGATGGGAATCCACACTGGACCACCAGGTATGCCCCCTAGACCACCAGGGAAATGCAAATCTGTGCCAAGGCAGCTGCCAATCAATGCCCAGGCAGCTGCCATCAGTGCCCACTCAAAATTCCTACCAGTGCCAATGCCACCAGGGATGCATATCAGTGCCGCATGTCAGTGCCCATCAGTGCAATGTATCCAAGCCCATCAGTGCCGCATATCAGTGCCGCCTATCGGTGTCAACCATAAGTACCCATCATTGCAGCCTTTAGTGCCCATCAGTGTCGCCTATCAGTGCCCACCAGTGCCACCCATGAGTGCCCATCAGTGCCGCATATCAATGCCTATAAGTGCTGCATATCAGTGCCCACCAGTGCCGCATATCAGTGCCGATCGTCAGTGCCACCTCATCGGTGCCATCTTATCAGTGCCTGTCAGTGCCGCCTTATCAGTGCTCATCAGTGAAGGAGAAAACATACTTATTTACAAAATTTTATAACAGAAAAAAAAGAAAAACTTTTATTAATTTTTTCGAAAATTTTAGGTCTTTTTTTATTTGTATAGCAAAAAATAAAAATACCACCAAAAGAAAGCTCTATTTGTGGGAACAAAATGATAAAAATTCTGTTTAGGTGCAGTGTAGCATGACCACGCAATTGTCATGTAGACAGCGCAGAAAGCTGAAAATTGGCTTGGGCAGGAAGGGGGTGTAAGTGCCTGGTATTGAAGTGGTTAAGCTGTCACTGATGTTAAAGGGGGAAATACACTGTTATAAGAACTGGGGTATGTAAACTTTTGATCAGGGTCATTTGGGTAGTTTCTGTTGTGATTATGATTTAAAAAGAGGAAACACAGTTGATTGATAATAAATGGCTTCAGCCAAACACTAATGCCGTGTACACACGACCATTTTTAATGTCATGGAAAAAAACAAAGTTTTTCTCGATGTGATTCTTGTCAAGCCTGCCTTGCATACACACGATCGTGAAAAAAATATGTTTGAGCAAAGCACGGTGATGTACAACACGCTGGCACTATAAAGGGGAAGTTCCATTCGAATGGCGCCACCCTTTGAGCTGATTATGCAAATTTCCCTTCTCATAACTTGCTGAGCATGCGCGTTTCCCCCCCCCCCCCCTGTCGTTTAAGCCTACACACGACCATTTTTCACGTCGAGAAAAACGACGACGTGAATAACAACGAGAAAAATGCTCTGGATGCTCTGGATACATGATAGTTTTTAATGATCAATTTAAAAAATTGAATTTTTCTCGTCATGAAAAACGGTCGTGTGTATGCGGCATTTGAATGAGTGAAAGAAAAGTTTTTGTGTTATCATTTATATTCTCTGAAAAATGGCCAAGAAAGCATAAATTCTGCCAGGGTATGTAAACTTATGAGCACAACTGTACCTGCGGGAGTTCTAGGGCTGAAAATGGATGGGAACTGGTGTTTGTAAATCCATTGAGAGAGGCTGGATCATGTGAATACAAATCGCATAAAGGGGAAGGCGCAGTAGATCTATTTCTCTCTTTGAGAAAGGTTATCAAAAATGCGTTTCTTGTTCACGTTCTCTAGGTTTAAAGAAAAAAAAAATATATATATATATAATTTATATATTTAAAATATTTATATTTTTATTTGTTGTAGTGACTGATTGATAAGTACTTTCTATAAGTATGGCGCTTTCTATCACTATCCTACTATATGTGTTATGTGAATAAATATGCATCACTTTCTATAAATAATTCAATAAGTGCAGTAAATTATTGTAATAAGTGCAGAAATATACTGAAATTATAAGTGCAAAAACAGACTGCAAAAAATAAATATAACTCTCTGCAATCACAATATATCATCAAAAGCTTCCTTGATAAAATGAAAGGCCATAAATATCTGTAACTATATTTTACCAATAGAATAAAGTCCCAAAGTGAGGTTATCATGTTAACTCCTTCTTCACTCCATGCAATGTGTCCCACTGTCATGCAAGGGTGAACCCACCACCTTCACTTCAATGAACTCACCTTAAGGAATGGACCTAAAAACATACATTGTTAGGTCAAATGAGCTTTGACCTTCTAGGGCAGGGATCCTCAAACTACGGCCCTCCAGCTGTTGTAAAACTACACATCCCATGAGGCATTGTAACACACTGACATTCACAGACATGACAAGACATGATGGGAATTGTAGTTCCTGAACAACTGGAGGGCCGTAGTTTGAAGACCCATGTCCAAGGGGTATGAGTAGGTTGATGTTCCTCCAATACCAGTGTCCTCTAAGATTTTCAATTTACTTGATGGTATTTATATGCTTGTGTCTCTTTCTTTGGCTCCCAGTGATCAAAGAAATACAGGTGGATATCCAGGGCCGCTGATAGAAATCATGGGGCCCCGTACAGCCTACCTGACGGGGCCCCCTTCAGATCCTCCCTTGGTCCCTCCTTCAGCTTCACACCTGGCCCCTCCCCAGATGCCATATTGTGCTGCAGACAGTGCCACCCATGCCATCCGCCAATGCCATATTGTGCTGAAGACAGTGCCACCCATGCTGCCAATGGCATAGTGCCATTGGCAGCATAGGTGGCAATGTCTGCAGCGCACTATGGCATTGGCAGCATGGGTGGCACTGTCTGCAGCACATTACGGCATTGGCGGCATGGGTGGCACTGTCTCTGCAAGCACTACATGCATTATGGGCCATAACGCATGTGCTACCCGCAGACAGTGCCACCCATGCCGCCAATTCCATAATGTGCTGCAGACACCATGGTGCTAATGCCATAACGCATGTGCTGCCTGCTGACAGTGCCACCCATGCCGCCAATGCCATATTGTGCTGTAGACAGTGCCACCCATGCCGCCAATGGCATAATGCCATTGGTGGCATGGGTGGCACTGTCTCTGCAGGAAGCATATGCGTTATGGCATTAGCATCATGGGTGGCACTGTCTGCAGCACATTATGGCATTGGCGGGATGGGTGGCACTGTCTACAGCACAATATGGCATTGGCGGCATGGGTGGCACTGTCTCTGCAGGCAGCACATGTGTTATGGCCCATAACGCATGTGCTACCTTTAGACAGTGCCACCCATGCCGCCAATGCCATAATGTAAAGATGCTGCTGCAGTAGTGGATCTTGGATCCCCCCCCCCAAGCAATCACACACCTGTGTTCTGTGTTAGCCGGGCCCAAGGAGTCACTTCCTCCCTGATCCTGCTGCTGCCTGGACTGGAGTGCGCGTGTCCACAAACTATTCCAGTCAGATGGCAGCTCCAGCTGCTTCTTTTTTTTCTTCTCCCGTGGCCGCATGCCTCTCTGTTCCTTCTCTCAGGCCGAGTGAAGAACAAAGCAGAGTGGGAGGAATCACTCTGTGCCAGGAAAGGCAATATAGAAGACGCGCTGGCCTGGGACTTGAGCCAGCATGAGGAGCGGGCGTGGAGGAGACATTCTTCCACCCCTGAAAAAGGAAAAATAGTCCCTCCCTCAATTGTCCCTCCCCGTGCCTATTGAGCTATCATAATAACAAAAAAAAAAAAAAACGCAAAGTTGGTTTGGTGTACTCGGACAGACGATGTTTGGTTAAAATGGCTGGAAGATTTAAATTTTTTAACATTAATTAGTTCTCTGTTCAGGCTGCCCGGGCCCCCCTGCTGGCCGGGCCCGGTACAACAGGACCAGTTGTACTGGCCTATCAGCGGCCCTGTGGATATCCATAGTGTAGAAGGTATAAAAATCTAGGGGCAGATCCACAAAAGCATTACGCCGGCGTATCTCTTGATACGCAGGCGTAATTTAAAATTTCCCGCGTCGTATCTTTGTTTTGTATCCACAAAACAAGATACGACGGCATCTGGGATCGATCCGACAGGCGTACGTCTTAGTACGCCGTTGGATCTTAGATGCAATATTTCGGCGGCCGCTAGGTGGCGTTTCCGTCTATTTCCGCGTCGAGTATGTAAATTAGCTATTTACGGCGATCCACGAACGTACGTCCGGCCAGCGCATTTTTTTATGTCGTTTTTGTTCGGCTTTTTCCAGCGCATAGTTAAAGCTACTGTTATGAGGCGTACTCAATGTTAAGTATGGCCGTCGTTCCCGCGTACAATTTTGAAATTGTTACGTCGTTTGCGTAAGTTGTTCGCGAATAGGGATTTGCGTAGAATGACGTCACCGTCGGAAGCATTGGCTTTTTCCAGATTAATTTCGAGCATGCGCACTGGGATACCCCCACGGACAGTGCATGCGCAGTTAAAAAAAAACGTTGTTTACGTCGGGTCACGACGTATTAACATAAAACACGCCCCCATTACATCCATTTGAATTCCGCGCCCCTAACGCCGCCAAAGATACACTACGCCGCCGTAACTTAAAGAGCAAATTCTTTGTGGATTCGAAAAAAAAAGTTGCGGCGGCGTAGTGTATCTTAGATACGCTGCGCCCAGCGTATTAATGCGCCGATGTACGTGTATCTAGGCTCTAGTATTTATTAAAAGAAATGCACTTAAATGTTATGCCTTTAAATTGAATATTGCAGATGCAAACAGACACTCAGGCGGTATTGGCGTCACCTGGCCCCCCCCCCACACGTTACGTCACACGCCCTTGTGACTTTCTCAGTGACTGATTGAGGTGTACATTATAGTGATTGATGGACATTTATTTGCACAAATTTTCCAGTGCCATGGACAATATTTACTATTTGTAAAAACGTTATTTCAGTGTTGTAAATGTTGCATTGTATTTAGGGGGGTGTTAATGACTACATTGCACTTAGAAAGATTTGTATTGAAGGAAATGGTTAAAAAAAAAAAGACATCAGTATTTGCAATTGAGTCTAAATTTGCATCCCAAAGAGCAGTTTTACCCTCTGAACCTCCTGTAGTTGCAAGTACTGAGGGCACAAAGTTGTATGTAAAAACAGTTTTATCGGAGACCTGACAGGCCCTCTTTACAATTACCATTTCCATTTACGATGACTCCTCTCCTCCGCATCAGGCCATGTGTTCACTTTTCTTTCTTTCATCACTTAGTGAGCCGTCTAGAATCCTCTGTTATGAATTGCAAATTCCTTTCTATTAAGCTTGCCCAGGCAACCGGCTGTAACCTGCAAGTCACATGAAGTTAAGAGATATGGATTTCTCAGAAACAAGTTTGTCCATTTTAAATTGGATTACTGTATCAACTGAGTGGGAACTTAGCGAACGGATTCAATTAATTTCTCTGCAGTCAGATTTTATTAAACCATATAAGTAAATGTTTGTCATAATATTTAGAAACCTACCCGCCACTTACAGCATTAAAAAATGATACATAATGTATCGTTTTAAAAGGAGATAGCGATTCCCCCCCATCTAATCTTCCAGGACAGAATCTTGAAGGCGCACCTTTTATTTCCCCTTTAATTAGCGGTGAGAGCAATGATTTAATTTCTGCCCTATGCATCCACTTCATTTGTTTTCATCAAAGTTTCAAGCTGCATCATGGATGCTGTAGACGGCAGTAAGATTAATCACTCTTTTTTCTTCCACAGTGGAAAGATGCATCTCAACATGTCAAATGGAAAGTGATTTTGATAAATTTCCACTTTATTTTAACATAGTGTGTTAGGGCCAAAGCGCCATGATGGTGGGAAAAAATACAACAGTATTCTAATGAACGATTAACAATATTACACAGTGATGTTCTTCCTCAAAGTCCCACCCTTAGTTTCTCTCATTCAACAATATTACACACTCTGCAACATGAAAAGTTTATCAAGCAAAAGATATCAATGGCACCATATTTATTGTAGGAGGAAAAGTAGAAATGGGGAAGGGAAGAAGAAAAACAAAAGGAAGGGAAGGGTAGGCAAGGGAAAGGAAGGGCAAGGAAGGGCAAGGAAGGGGAAGAAAACAGAAAGGAAAGGAATGGAGAAGAAAAGGAAGGGAGAGAGGGAGGAAAATTAAAGGAAGGGAAAGGAAAGGACAATGACAAAAAGAAAAAGAAGGAAAGGGTCGCAAAGGAAAAGGACAGGAGAAATGGTGAAGGGGAGAATAAAAAGAATAAGGGAAATGAAAGGAAAGAGAGAATAAGAAAAAGAGGAAAGGGAAAAAATAGAAAGAAAGGAAAAGGAATAGAGAGGAAAAGGGAGGGAGAGGAGGAAAATTAGAGGAAGGGAAAGGAAAGGAAATTATATCAATAGCACCATATTTGTTGAACAAGGAAAATAAGAAATAGAGAAGGGAAGAAGAAAAGGGAAAAAAGGAAGGGAAGGCAAGGGGAAAGGGAAAATGAAAGAAGAAATGGAAGGTAAGAAGAAAATGAAAAAAAAGGAAAGGAACGAGAAAGAAAGGGAAGAAACAGAAATAAAGGGAAAGGAATAGAGAGGAAAGGGACGGGAGAAGATAAAAATTAAAGGAAGGACATGGAAAAAGCTAAATAAAGGGTAGGGAAGAAAAATATGGAAAATAATGGAAGTGAACTGAAATTAAAGGAAAGGGAGGGGAAGGACAGGAAAGGTAGGCAGGGGGAAAAAATGATATTAAAAAATACAACCGTATTCTAATGAATAATTAACAATATTACAGTCTGCAACATGAAAATATTATCAAGAAAAAGATATTAGCAACACTATCTTTCTTGTACAGGGGGAAGAAGAAATGACAAAGGAAAGGAAGTGAAAGGAAAAAGAAAGTAAGGGAAAGAAAAGCAAAGAAACGGAAAGGAAATTAAAGAAAAGGAAAAAGAAGGGAGGGGAGGAGAGGAAGGCAAGGGAAAGGAAAAGAAAGGGAAATAAAAAAGATATAAAATTATTCTAAAGAAAGATTAAAGGGGTTGTAAACCCTAAACATTTTTTACCTTAATGCATTCCTTGCATTAAGGTAAAAAATATTTATGGGTCAGCATTCTTCCTCACTCCCCCTTTTCTTACCTGAGCCCTCATTCGATCCAGCACCATGCACGTCTGCAGCTCTTCTCTCCCCTCACTTCCTGGTCTCGCTGGCTTTCCTGTCAATCAAAGCCGGTAACGAGGGAGCGGACACAGCAGCGGGGCTCCGGTGTGAGCATGCATGAGTTCCCCCATGGAAAGCAGCTTCCATGGGAGCACTGGACAGAGGGAAGGGTCCAGAAGCACAGATGGGGGACCTGAAAATAGGAGATTCACGCAAGCAGGTAAGTATAGACATGTTTGTTTTTTTTGTTTTCTTATTATTACCGTTACAATCACTTATCAATATTACAAACTGCAACATGAAAAGTTTATCTAGCAAAATATATTGACAGCACCATATTTGTTGTGCAGGGGAAATAAGAAAGGGGCGAAGGAAAGGAGAAGAAGTAAGGAAAGAAAATTAAAGGAAAGAGAAAGTAAGGGAAGGAAGGAACGGGATTAGAAAAACAAAGAAAGGGAAAGAAAATTAAAGGAAAGGATAAGGAAGGGAAATGAAAAACATGAAAGTGACAGGAAATTAAAGTAATGGAAAATATATAAAAATGAAAGGAGAGGAGGAAAAGAAAAGGAAAGGAAGAGAAAGGAAAATAAATGAAAGGAAAGGGAAATCAAAATTAGAGGAGAGGAGGAAAAAAAAGAAAGGATTGGAAAGGAAAGGGCATTGGGGAAAAAATGCAAGAAAGGGTAAGGAGGGGAAAGCAAAAGATGGAATAAAATTGAAGGGAAGGAAATGAAAGTAAGTGAGGTGAAAGAGAGAAGAGGAAAAGAAGGGGGAAACAAAATACAACATAATTCTATTGAAGGATTAACAATATTACGCACTCTTCACCATGAAAAGTTTAAGTAAGAGATTTTAACAGCATCAGGGGAAAGAAGGAAGAGGGAAGCAAAGAAAAGAGAGGAGAGGAGGGAAAAGGTGAGGAGGGGATGAGAGGAGAGAAGAGGAGAAAAGAGAGAGGAGGGAGGAGAGAGAAGAAAGAGGAGGGGTGAGGAGGGGAGGAGAGGAGAAAGAGGAGAGGGGAGAAAGAGGAAAGAGGAGAGGAGAAAGAGGAAAGGGGAGAAAGAGGAGAGGAGAGGAGGGGAGAGGTGAGGAGGGAAGGGGAGGAGAGCAGAAAAAAGGAGAGAGAAGAAATGAGAAAGAGGAAATATGAAAGAGGAAAAAGGTGAGAGGAGAGGAAAGAATTAAATTATTTTCTATAATCCGCATAATGTCCTAAGATAGTCAGCAGCAAATAAAATCAGTAAGTTAAATGCTGATGCTACTTAGAAAACACTGCAGCCATGCTTAAGTCAGGGGCCCGGATTCAGATAGAATTGTCTATCTATCTGCGGGCGTAACGCCGCCGTAAATTAGGGCGCAAGTTCCGTATTCAGAAAGGACTTGCGCCCTTAGTTACGGTGGCGTAACGTATGTGTGTCGGCGTAAGCCCGCCTAATTCAAATGTGGATGATGTGGGCGGGTTTCATTTAAATGGCCGGACGTACGTTTCTGAATTGCCGTATCTACCTAATTAGCATATTCCACACGTAAATCTACGGAAGCGCCACCTAGCGGCCAGAGTAAATATGCAGCCTAAGATACGAGACACTTACGCCGGTCGGATCTTAGGGAAATCTATGTGTAGCTGATTCTCTGAATCAGTCGCATAGTTACGACCACGCACACTGAGATACGACGGCGTATCCGGAGATACGCTGTTGTATCTCCTTTCTGAATCCGGGCCAGGGAGTTCACTGAAATGTAGTTGACGTTGGATGAGAATGCCTTAAAATAAGAAAACACATCACCTTTTATCAGCAGTTTCTATGCTCTGTATAGCACTTCCTCTGGTGTACGTGGGTTTTTAGTGATCTACAGTGTTTGTAGTGTAACACTTATCCTCTTATTAATGGCTTCTCAGGGAAGAAGCTTTCTCGGTGTTATTTGATTCAGATCTTTGTATGACAGGAGGTATCTTGAGGGCTGTTTATGAATAGAGAGAAGGAGAATGTGACTTGTCTCATCCTCTCAGCTCAGATTCGTCATATATACCTTTTCTCCTGGGATTATACAGCATGTAACTGCTTTAGATTGAAATATAAAATTCACTCCTTTCTTGTGATCCCCGACCTGTTCAGTTTTGAGTTATATCCTATTCATCATGAAATTCTCCTTGTAAAAATAATCACTGCAAACAAATTGAACAAGGCTGTATCATGCTGGCCATATACACCGTTTTTCTACTAATATCGACCATTTTCAATACGATTTAAATCACAGAAAAGACCAGATGGATTAATGCAATTGTTTACCAAATTGGCAAATCAGTTAACAGGTTCTCTGGATACATTTGGTCATTTTAATCACAAGAAACTAGTAGGAAGTTGTTGAAAATACTGCAGGCTGCTAGGGATGGTCTAAGTTATATCTTATCACCAGCTGTTTTTGACCTGACATGCAGGCCCGGATTTGCTCTCCCTGCCGCCCCAAGGCCAGGTTCCTCAATGCACTCCCTCCCCGCCAACCGAACCCCCCCCCCCCCCACCCCCCAAATCAACGAAGAATGGCAACCGGATGGTAGGGGCGGCACGGTTAGTTCAATTTTTTTTTTCTTTTTTTTTTTACTTTATCACTTTTTTTACTTTTATTTATTTGTAGCTTGTCGCTTACTTTTTCTTTATTTTTGTATAATTTTCTTATTATTTTTCTTATTATTTTTCTTATTCTTTACTTTTTAATGACTTTCTTATTTTATTAATTTAATTATTATTTCTTATTATTTATTTTTTTTAGCAATTTTTTTTTCACTTAACTTTTTTGCTATGACACAGGAGAAAACAATTCCCTGTGTGATAGCATTTGCAGGTGACATGTTCTCTTTATTGACCCTGTCACCTCCAAAACAGGAGTCCTAGAACTGTGCTAGAACTCCTGTCACAGCTGAGATTGGAAGAGCACAGCTTACCCCTCTCACTGTGTACATCGGCAGCAGGAACAGGAGACAGACTCGGTGGCCGGGGGGAGGACGGAGTCCCGAAGACAGAGCCAGCAGAGAGAGGTATGTGGGATGGGGGGGGAGAAGGGAGGACGGACGGGAGCACACATTTTACAAGTGATTTCGGCGACGTCGCCGCAATCACATGTTAACGAGCGAGCGGATTCCCCCATAACTTACCCCCCTAACTGTATGGGCGTTGGGGGAATCTATGCCACTGCCACCCCTTGGCTCCCTGCCCCCCCCAGGCCTGGCCTCAATGGCCTTGTGGGAAATCTGGGCCTGTTGACATGTGTCCTGGATCTCCTGCCTGATGGCGAGAGTCTAGAGATGACCACCTACGCCAATAGTGCTGGGCTGAGTGATCTCCTGTCTGATGATGTCTGAATAGTTCTGATGTCATTTAGCAGAGTTTGGAGCCTGGAGCCAGTGGTAATGAAGCACTAATTATCAGTTGCTCCCAATGACCACCAACGAAGGGGGCCACTTACCACTGCAAAGCAATAAAAGGGGCGCTTACTCCTGACAAGCAAGAAATAAGGCACTTACCAACAGCAAGGGGGGTCTCTACCAGTAATAAAAGTGGGCATTTACTGGGAGCCACCAACAAATAAATGCAAATAGAGTAAAAGAGTCACCGCTCAAGGTAGAAGGTGTAACTAATGAACCTCTTCACCAAATCCGAAGCCACAGGTGCTGGCAATGCATGTGGTAATGCAAAAATGAAGGTGAATGTTTGGACAGCCGCACTGCAAAAAATAAATATTTTTTTGTAAAAATTAAAGTTACAAAATACATGCCACAGCACGTTGATGCGTTTCACACTAATACTTTGTGCTTAATCATAAGTTTAACCACTTCCATACCGCGTCATTGTGAAATGACGGCGGCAGGAACCCCTCGCCGATCCGGGTGGACGTCATATGACGTCCTGTGTTCCCGGCGATCTAGGGCGCGCGCGCGCGCCCGCAGCAGCTCTCGTGGCCCGGCGCGGGTGCCCGGCGGCTGCGATTGCCGCCGGGTGCCCCGCGATTGTCGGTAATCACGGCAGGAGTGTGGATCTGTGTGTGTGAACACACAGATCCACCTCCTGTCAGCGGTGAGGAGACCAATGTGTTTTCCCAGTACAGAGGAACACACATCGGTCTCCTCCCCTTGAGAGTCCACTCCCCCCTACAGTTAGAACACACCTTAGGGAACATATTAACCCCTTCAACGCCCCCTAGTGGTTAACCCCTTCCCTGCCAGTCACATTTACATAGTAATCAATGCATATTTATAGCATTAATTGCTGTATAAATGTGAATTGTCCCAAAAACGTGTCAAAAGTGTCCGATGTGTTCGCCGCAATGTCACGGTCACAGTAAAAAATAGAAAATCGCAGCCAATACTAGTAAAAAAAATTATAAAATAAAAATGCCATAAATCTATGACCTATTTTGTAGACGCTATAACTTTTGTGCAAACCAATCAATATACGATTATTACGATTTTTTTTTTACCAAAAATATGTAGAAGAATACGTATCGGCCTAAACTGAGGGAAAAAAATGTTTGTTTTTTTTTAAAAAATTGTGATATTTATTAAATAAAAAAGTAAAAAATATTGTGTTTTTTTTAAAAATTGCCGCTCTTCTTTTGTTTATAGCGCAAAAAATAAAAATCGCAGAGATGATCAAATACCACCAAACAAAAGCTCTATTTGTGGGGGGGAAAAAACATAAAGATTTAGTTTGGGTACAGTGTTGCATGACCACGCAATTGTCATTCAAAGTGCAACAGCGCTGAAAAATAAAAATTGGTCTGGGCAGGAAGGAAGTGAAAATGCCCTGTATGGAAGGGGTTAAGCTCTAAGTTTTAGTGTGAAAGGCATCAGCTTGTACCCGGTTTGCTGTGTCATGTATTTTGTGATTTTATTTTTGCAATAAAAGATTTATTTTTTGGAGTGCGGCTGTCCAAACATTCCCCTTCATTTTTGCATTAACAAATGAATGCACCTTAAACTTACTACCAATTGGTGTGCACTAATCGCCAATGTATAGGGCACTTCAATATCGACCACTAACAAAAGAAAGCACAAACCACTGAACTCTAATGTAAGGAAAACCTACCATTGCCCAGTAAAGAAAAAAAAGCAATAACCACAGACTACTAATATAATAGAAAATAAATAAGAAAATACCGCGCTTAGGTGAAAATAAAATAAACAATAAAGCAGCAGCTCAAAAGTGAGATACACACATATACAAAGTAAATAATTAAACAGAGCCGCACTAAAAATTAAGGATTAATGTGATGAACAAATAGTCCATAAATTATTGAAATGATTCTAACACCATAAATTGTGCAATATATATTCAGTCCATAAACCACAAATATGCATAATTTTAACCAGAAGACAAGCTATATGAGCTTGCGGCTATTATCCCAGCCAGGGCCTTTATCCAAGAGGTTTTAAAGTAGCAGCTCATGGATGCTTGATATGGTGAGGTAAAAATACACAGCAGGCAACCAGGGAGACTCGGTCATTCTGTGGTCAAGGATGTAGACCTGTGTGGTGTGACATGGAGAACATCCCATGCTGTCTCTATGGTGGCTGTGGCCCGGATTCTCAGAGGACTTACGACGACGCAGCGCCATGTACGCCGTCGTAAGTCCGAATCTGACCTGTCGTATCTATGCGCCTGATTCTTAGAATCAGTTACGCATAGATATCCATTAGATCCGACAGGCGTAAGTCTCTTACGCCGTCGGATCTAAACTACATTTTTTTTTGACCGCTAGGTGGCGCTTCCGTCGAATTCCGCGTTAAGTATGCAAATTAGCTAGATACGCAAATTCCCGAATGTACGCGCGGCCGACGCAGTAAAGTTACGACGTTTACGTTAGGCTTTTCCCGGCGTAAAGTTGCCCCTGCTATATGAGGCGCCAATGTTAAGTATGGCCGTCGTTCCCGCGTGTGAAATTTGAAAAAGTTACGTCGTTTGCATAAGTCGTCCATGAATGGGGCTGGACGTAATTTACGTTCACGTCGAAACCAATGACGTCCTTGCGGCATACTTTGCAGCAATGCACACTGGGAAATTCCACGGACGGCGCATGCGCCGTTCCGCAAAAACGTCAATCACGTCGGGTCACAGTAGTTTAATATAAAACACACCCCCCTGATCCAAATTTGAATTAGGCGGGCTTACGCCGGCCGATTTACACTACGCCGCCGCAACTTACGGAGCAAGTGCTTTGAGAATACAGCACTTGCACGTGTAAGTTGCGGAGGCGTAACGTAAATCAGATACGTTACGCCCGCACAATTTTACGCGGCTGTACGTGAATCTGCCCCTGTGTGTTCAGGATGGAGATCGAGAATCTGGAGTCCGTGGTGGTATTGAAAGTCATATTTTCAAGATTACACATATTTGTGTTTTATGGACTGAATATATATTGCACAATTTATGGTGTTAGAATAATTTCAATAATTTATGGACTATTTGTTCATCACATTAATCCTTAATTTTTAGCACAGCTCTGTTTAATTTTTTACTAACATAATAGGCACTTTACCGCTGACCACTAACAATAGAGGGCATTGACCACCAGTGTAAGGGGCAACTCGCCATTGACCACTAAGAAAAGAGAGCATTGACCACCAATGTAAGGGGCACTTCAACACTAACCACTAATGAAAGAGAGCACTAACTGTTGTTGACCAATGTAAGAGGCACTTTACCACTGACCACCAATTAAGGGGAGAATTAAAAACGAATGAAATCAGGCACTGCCTAGCCAACAACAAAAGCTGAGACTTACTATTAATACCATTGAAGGGGGGCATTTGCTGCTAACCACTTACATAAGGGAATTTCACCACTGACCACCAATGAAGGGAAGCACTTACCAATGACCACCAATGAAAGGGGGCACTCACTGCTAACCACAAATGAAAAAGAGCACTAATTACCATCATATGGGGCACTACACCAATGACCACTATTAAAAGCTAGCACTAACCACGAATGACCAATGCAAGGGGCACTTCACCACTAAGCACCAGTGAAGAGGGGCATTTACTACTGACCACCAATGTAAAAGGCACGTCAATACTGACCGACAAATAAAAAGAGCATTGGCTGCCAACGTAATGTGCACTTCACCACTGGCCACTAATGAAAGAGAGCATGAACTACTGAAGACAAATGTAAGGGGAACTTCACCACAGACCACAATGAAGGGGGGCATTTACTACTGACCACCATTATTCAGCACTAACCACGAATGACCAATGCAAGGGGCACTTCACCACTAAGCACCAGTGAAGAGGGGCATTTACTACTGACCGACCACCAATATAAAAGGCACGTCAATACTGACCGATAAATAAAAAGAGCATTGGCTGCCAACGTAATGGGCACTTCACCACTGATCACAAATGAAAGAGAGCACTAACTACTGAAGACCAATGTAAGGGCCAAAGACCACCAATGAAGGAGGCATTCACTAGGGGTCGACCGATTATTGGATCGGCCGATTATTGAGGGCCAATATTCACATTTTTCAAATAATCAGTATCAGTTAGAAACTTACCGATGTTATCAATATTGGTCAGACCTCCTCCCCCTGTCCCCGCATGGCGCTCGCTGCAGTCTCTGCCAATCTCTGTCAGCGGTGCAGCGGGCAGTGAGAGGTGATGCCACCATTGCTGTTCTGCCCCTAAAGCAGGGCTGCGAAGGCTGCTCTTGACAGAGCTGCAGCTGCAGGTGAGCAGAGAGATAGTTACGTCATGTCTCACCGTCTGCCCGCATGTGAAAGTTAACCCACTCAGACACGCTGGGGAGAGGCTGCCAGAAGTAGTGTAAGTAGTGACAAGCTGTATATGGGTAGTAGGTGACAGTGGCAAGCTGCATATGGGGGGCAGGGGGCAGTGACAAGTGACATGCTGCATCTGGGTGGCAGGTAACGATTTCAAGTGGCACGCTGCATCTGGTGGCAGGAGACGTGGCAAGTGACATACTGCATCTGGGTGGCAGGTAACGGTGTCAAGTGGCACACTGCATCTGGTGGCAGAAGACGTAGCAAGTGGCACGCTGCATCTGGTGGCAGGAGACGTGGCAAGTGACACGCTGCATCTGGGTGGCAGGTGACGATGATGTACAGAATATCAGCAATTAACAGCTATTGGCCCGAAAGGTGGCCAAAAATCGGTATCGGCCCTGAAAAAACGATATCAGTCGAGCTCTAGCATTTACTCTTGACCACCAATGTAAGGGGCACTTCACCAATGACCACTGATGAAAGAGGGCACTAACCACTGATGGGTAGCAGGTGATGGTGACAAGCTGTATATGGATGGCAGGTGACAGTGGCAATCTGCATAGGGGGGGCAGGGGACAGTGGCAAGTGACATGCTGCATCTGGGTGGAAGGTAACGGTGGCAAGTGACACGCTGCATCTGGTGTCAGGAGACAATGGCAAGTGACACGCTGCATCTGGGTGGCAAGTGTCATGCTGCATCTGGGTGGCAGGTGACAGTGACATGCTGCATCTGGTGGCAGGTGACGATGATGTATAGAATATCAGCACCTGTTATCAACTATTGGACCGAAAGGAGGCCAAAAATCTGTATCGGCCCAGAAAAAAACGATATCAGTCGAGCTCTAGCATTTACTATTGACCAGTGACCACCAATGTAAGAACACTTCACCAATGACCACTGATGAAAGAGAGCACTATCCACTGATCATAGGTGTGCGCAGCTTATTGCATTAGGGTGTGCACCCTAAAGATCAAACGTATAGTACCGATCACTCACGATGAAAGGGAAGGGGCCGGTAAGTTACATATATACCGGCCCCTTCCCCCACTCATCCTAAAACATCCCCGCAGCAACAGCTGGAGGAGGGAGAGGAGAGTAGGGAAGCTGGAAGCACTGCAGGGATAATGAGGGGGGATCCAGGGCAGGAGGGGCAATCTGTGCTGCACAGGGTGATTAGGGTGTGCCTGGGCACACCTGGCACACCCTGTGTGCACGCCTATGCCACTGTTGACTAAAGTAAGAGGCTCTTCACCGTTGATGCACTCACTACTGACTATCGACATAAGGGGCACTTCACCATTGACCACCAATGAAGGGGGGCACTTTCCATTGACTACCAATAAAGGGGATACTTACTGCTAACCACAAACGAAAAGAAGCACTAAACAACCAAAAAGCAGATGAAATGCAACCCTTGCACTGAGACTTGCATGTAAACCGAACTCAAACACATAAACAGCGTTTAGAACAAATATATGTGTTTGAGCTGTAGTATCTATATGTAAAAAAACAGCATTCTAATTCCTATATTTTCTAAATACATTTTCCCCCATGCTCAGTCCTGCCTTCCAATAAAAGAAACCATAATACAACTCTCAGCTTGCAATACATCTGGAAATATATGGGAAAGATATGAAGGGGCTTATGTACACTGCTGGGCAGGAGTTTGATTCTTTATTTGTAATTGGTGCCATAAAAAATAAAGGGCCAGATTCAGGTACATCTGCGGCGGCGTAACATATCGCATTTAAGCTACGCCACCGCAAGTTTTACGGGCAAGTTCTTGATTCACAAAGCACTTGCCTGTAAAGTTGCGGCGGCGTAGCGTAAATCCCTCTGGCGCAAGCCCGCCTAATTCAAATGATCCGGGTAGGGGGCGTGGATCATTTAAATTATGCGCGTTCCCGCACCGAACCTACTGCGCATGCTCCGTTTTGAAATTTCCCGCCGTGCTTTGTGCGAAATGACGTCGCACCGACGTCATTTTTTGAACGTAGACGTGAGTTACGTCTTTTCCTATTCACGGACGACTTACGCAAAAAAAAAAAAATTCAAAATTCGACGTGGGAACGACGGCCATACTTTAACATGGCAAGTCTATCTATACGCCACGAAACAGCAGCTTTAACTATACGCCGGGAAAAGCCGACTAGCGACGACGTAAGAGAATGCGACGGCCGCGCGTACCTTCGTGAATCGCCGGAAAAAGCTAATTAGCATACCCTACGCGGAAAACGACGCAAACTCCACCCAGCGGGCGCTGAAGTATTACACCTACGAATCCGAAGGCATACGAAGCCGTACGCCTGTCGGATCGAAGCCAAAAGCCGTTGTATCTTGGTTTGAGGATTCAAACTAAAGATACGACGCGGCAAATTTGAAAGTACGCCGGAGTATCAGTAGATTCTCTGGCGTACTTCTGTGAATCTGGCCCATATTTTTTTTAGTGCATATAGGTATAAAAATAACTGAACCTGGATCTGCAAATACAGAATAAAATCAGTTGTTGTGTGTTCTATCCATAGGGGGCAGTAGGTTTCCACGCTGTGCCGTTAGCAAGGCTAAAAGCAGATGAGCCATAAACAGTACACAAGGTATTTATTCAAATGTTATTAGGAAAAAAATAGAAGGTTCAGTCATTCATCTATATAATGTGCTTGCTGGAAACAGCCCATAGATAGCAGATTACCTCTCACAGTCCCAGGACAATATGTGTGCGCGTGATTTGCTGATTTACACCATGTCACATTAATAATGTGTTCACACAGAATCATTCCAATTAAATCCCCCATGTAAAATTCCTTCTGACACGTCACTTCAATTCACTCACATAGAGGAAACATAAAACAGACTGACCGAGGAACATGGAATGAGAATTAATGCATCTAAGAAGACCGGATGATCCTCCAGTAGACAGTGAGACTGATATTTACTAAACATTTATATCTAGAGACATTTATCATTAGGATTAAGATAGTCATATACAGTCTGATCCATGCTAGTGCCGAGTCTCATCAGGCAAGGATCAAGCTGTGCAGGCCTTCACAGGCAACAGTAATAAGCACACTGAACCGTCAATCGGAGGGACCAATAATGAGACGATTCAAGGGTCAGAATCACTCATCGCAAAGACTTTCCAACATGTTGGAGAATCTTTCCCCATAGATTACAGTACAGAGAAAACCTCTTCCCCTCTAACTTCCCTTCCCTACCCTTCCCCCCCCCCCTGCTCCCTTACTGATGCTACATGCGCACTATGTTACTGCCGCAGCTTACTACCAGTGTGATGTGTGCTTACTTTGTCTGTCGACTCTTATGCTTCAAACTGGACTGTACGCATGATAAGAAGTGCGCACCTTTACATGTTTATTTTTCAATTTTGGTACATTGCCATATTATGTTGTCCTTTATATTTTATTATTGTACTCGCTTACCTGTACATTTGAAAAAATTTCAATAAATATATTTGAAATAAAGTACAGAGAAAAGAGGGGTTGGGACTTTAAATGAAACGAGAGTCTCCATCCCTGTTAAATGCAATACAAAAGGAAGGGTTTTGGGACTTTGAATGAGGTGGGTCGTGGGGCCAAAGGATCAGTCATTGTTGAAAAAAATAATTTTATTAGTAAAAAATGATGACATGATAATGAACCAAATATCGGATAACAGTCACATAATGTATACACAGAAACAGATACACTGTGAACAAGGTAACAACCCATATATGATGCAGGGCAATGGTCCTTAACAGATGATAAAACCATACTAAAATGCACATGATCACCAAACTACTGGATAAAACCATACTGATATAAAGGACCTTATTGGAAAAAATATTATCTTGGTGCGTGTCGTATGCCCGACGCGATTTGTGTATTGGACACTCTTCAGGGGCAGTTTGCACCAAAATCTACAAAAATGTATATATATAGGTCTATCAGTACGGAGATATCTAAGCAAGTACGGTGTGCATAATTACAGGGTGTTTAGTGTGCTCCTGCCCCTTTAATGAGGGCTGGGCTACCTGCAGTCACCTGCCGCTTATCTATCCATCAGCAGTCATGTGCTCCTACTGAGGAGACTTAAAATGCAATGTTATAGTTAGGACTGCAGTATACAGAGAGCCTTGATGGGGCCTGTAGCTTACACATGCATTTGCAAATGCGTGCAACTAAACCTCTGTTTTTAACGCACACTGTTAGATAGGTAAATTTGGTTGGTTGCTGATTGGTCAGTAAGTTTGAGCCTGGATATTCTATGTTTTTGTATGTATATGCGCCCCTTTCCAGTGCTCCTTATTATATAGACCTGTCATAGGTAGGGGCAATGACCTTTGTTTGTTGTATTTATGTCATTGTGGTCAGGCAGCACACTGGCACCTTTGCTTCCATGTGCTGGGTGTTTAGTGTGCTCCTGCCCCTTTAATTAGGGATGGGCTACCTCCAGTCACCTGCCCCTTATCTATCCATCAGCAGTCATGTGCTCCTACTGAGGAGATTTAAAATGCAATGTTATAGTTAGGACTGCAGTATACAGAGAGCCTTGACTGGGCCTGGAGCTTACACATGCATTTGCAAATGCGTTCAACTAAACCTCTGTTTTTAACGCACACTGTTAGACAGGTGAATTTGGTTCGTTGCTGATTGGTCGGTAAGTTTGAGCATGGATATTCCATATTTTGTATGTATATGCGCCCTTTCCAGTGCTCCTTATTGTATAGACCAGTCATAGGTAGGGGCAGTGACTTTTGTTTGTTGTATGCATAATTACAGGGAAGGATATACATATGGGGGGAGAGATCAAAATACACTCATCCCCAGTAGATACTCACATGCCAGTAACGTGTAAACCACATGGGGTCAGTTGCTGCAGACCGGCAAATGAGTCAGGTCCGGGAGCTGAGGGAAGAGCCCAAAAGAGGGGAGGCCAGGCGCACAAGGACATCCCCATGAATGTTGACAATGTATCTGTTTCTGTGTATACATTATGTGACTGTTATCTGATATTTGGTTCATTATCATGTCATCATTTTTTACTAATAAAAAGATTATTTTCAACAATGTCTTATCCTTTGGCCCCACCGACCCACCTCATTCAAATTCCCAAAACCCTTCCTTGTGTATTGCATAGATTAAAGTAGGGGCTAAAATCTAACGAGGCAAACGGAAACATGGTCAAGGTGGATCTCAGCTGCTCTGAGATAAATTTGAAGATCAGCAGATATGTTCTCGAAAAAACATTGGCCTGTCCAAGCCTAATGCAGGCCTTAGAGCTCATCACTATGACCCTTTCCATTGGGATAATTCAATGCTCTCTATCAAATCCCCTTCCCAAACATCAAATGCTGCAATTGTATGCAGAATGAAAAGGTTTCTTTGGGAAATTAGATTGCTCTTGTATGTGCAGTTGCAAAGTTGTCATAAAGTCCATATGGCTTTAAAGCTGAACAATTGGTTAAATATATATAATGGAGCTTTTTACCCCATCAAAGGACTTGTATTTTTTTTATATATATATACAGTCCTGAGATTGTACAGGCACATTGGTGTCTGACATGTATCTGCTGCAGTTAAGCAATAAAGGTAAGTTATTTACCTGCCCACATCCTGTAATTGCAATGAAGAAAAAACATTCAAGAGTTTCTAGGGCCGCGTACAGATGACCGGTCCAAACCGATGAAAACGGACTTAAGTTCAGTTTCATCGGTCCAAACCGACCGGCCCATCGGTCTGTTGTCCTTTGGACAAAAATGAGAGAACTTGAGAAATGAGAAAACACATTTATGAAGCCAGGAGGAACCCCCCCCCCCCTTCATCAGAGCTTCAGTTAAAATAAAAACCTTAAAAATAGGGTTTCCCTGTGTGAATCTATGTATATAAGTTTAATTTCTGTAGTAGGATGGTTGCTAGCCAGCAGCATCTGCATGAGCAGATCCTGGCTAGTAACTCTCCTACTCCAGCAATAGCCCCTCCTGTCGTGGCCAATCTGACAAGGAGCTGCTTCATAGTGGGAAGCTTTTGTCATCACGTCAATCACTTAGCCTATGAATAGGAACGCCCACTCTTTTTTTTAGGGTGAACCCCCGCTTTAACGCAGTAGGGAGAACTGAATGATCAGCGGTATTTTATCACTCAGCTCAGCCTGCATCGATGCTGCATCTACTTCTCCTTTAAACCCTGAGCAGACCACCCCGTAGTCCATTTGTGGACTTTTGCTATTTATTTATTTCTTTTTTTTGGTTTAGTTCCAGGGGTAAGAAATAAATGCAATTATTCTACAAAATAAATTAAAGCAGGATAAAGGTTATTTTTTTATGTGCAAATAGTTTCAAATAATAATTTTCAAATTTACAAGCACAGAAAAGGGCATAAAAAAAGGAAACTAATTTGTCGTCATTCTTCAAGCACAATTATGCAACCTTCCCTTATATGCATGCACACTCACCAAGGAAAAATGGAGCTCTAAAAAAAAAAAGCGGCAGACAAGATCGTTGGACACATAACAAGAATCTTCATTAAGTATGGATTTTTAAAGGAGGCATCTGATCAATAGCCACTGAAAGCCTTGTATCTACCGGCATCAGATTAAATCATAAAGGACTCCCAAGAGGGCAATGGAGCATTTCAATCTCCCACTCAGTGAGATGAGATTACACTCTGCTCTACCATTAAAGTGGAATTTTACTGTACTATAACACTTTCATTGTGCCTCCATCTTAATATTGCCCCTCTTAAAAGCCTTTCCGTGACAAGCTGGAGCTGAATTTAACAAGCATTTGAGCAATCTACTGCACATATCTGCCAAGCCATTAGAAATTTCTTTGAAAGGTAAAAGAAAACATAATAACACTCTTCATGTTAGGACTGAACAAATTAATATACAATTGCACAACCAGTAATTCAAATCTAGGAGCCAATGCCATTTTTTAAAGGCCAAAGTACATGTCATTCTGTAGAAAACAATATAAAAGCCTCAATAGGCAGAGTAGGGGGTGTAATTGTGTGCCACTTTATCTACCACTCTTCTGGAATTTGTCCAGCCCATGTTTATATACTGATTAATCTGCCGCAACCACTGGGGAGTTATCAATCACAGCATGGCCAAGATATCATTGAAAATCCTTCTTTATACAGTATATTGGACTTTTTAGGTGCCAAGCTAGGATATAAATGAGGTCAAAATAAGTGAAGTTTATATTGCCATACATCTTAAAATCACATAAAAGAGGAGCAGTCAATGCAATAGTATACACCAATATATCAATAGATCACTTTAATACCCCCATATATACCCTCAAACATCCACTGATCAGTAAACTTAGTTATCCTTAGGGACGTATAAAAAGAAGGTTATTTAAATTCAGTTGGAGGCAATCACTGCATTGGGATGAGGATAATTCTCAATCTCATATATCTACTTCATCAGAAGATATAGGAGATTTTTCAATGAAATAACCAACATTTCTAAAAGAAAGAAATAGCTAGGAGATGGGGAAAGACGTAAAACCAGACGATGTAGAGCAACAGTAGGTTGGGACATAAGGATCTCCCCCTAACCACTTCAGCCCCGGAACATATTGCTGGTCAAAGACCAGGCCACTTTTTGCGATTCGGCACTGCGTCGCTTTAACTGACAATTGCGCCGATTGTGCAGAAGCCGGGAGGAAAATACCGATAATACCGTATGTACACCCCCCCCCAAAAATAACGGCATACTGTACATGTTTGAGGTATACTGAATGTAATGTTATATACTGTACTTGTTTTTTGGGTGAACCTCCGCTTTAAAGTTGGCCATACATGGATCAAAATTCATCCATGAATAGGCACTGTGATTGTACAAAAGTTTATATACCAATCAACTTCTGTGCAACCCCCTGTTATATTTTCCCTGCTTGATCGAAGGCTATAAGCACCAATGTGGATCAGTGTATTCTGATGGCAGGGAAGTCTCCCTGCTGCCAGAATACATTTGCTAAGTGGGAGGATTCCCAATCCACCTTGAATGTGTGGATGGGGGGAATCAAGTCAGTTGACTGAATGAAAAAACGAAAGCCCCGAACACACTACTCATGTTTATTCCATTCAACCCACTGGCTGAGAGCACTAAGAGCGCAGATCGGGATTCGGTCCGCAAACCTTTTTCAGTCATGACCCTTAGACGGTATGCAAGGTGCGTTACATGACAATATGTACATTTCACCTCGCATTCGTTCCATTATGAGGGAGTGAACCGGAATCCGGTCTGGGTTTCACAGCCTCTGGGGCTGGCTAGGGTTCCGGTCCGGATGTTTGGGCCCACTGGAGTCCACAGTCAGGTGGACTTTAAAAGACCAGGAAGAGAGCACAACGGTGTGCTGGGGGTTTTTGGAGACTCAGGAGGGAACCTAAGTGTGAGGGGCTCTATGGAAAGTAACTGCAAGAAAAGGTTTGCTTTATTGTTATTTTGTGGGTGATGGGGACCAGCCCCGCACTGTATAGAGAGGAGATCCTGTTTGTTTAGTTTAGCGCCGGAGGCAAGGATTTAATTTACTGTTTTGTTTATTTTTACCTGCATACCATTTACAAATAAAATCTGGCATCCGCCAGACTTAAAAGAAAGTGCCTGCTTGCGGACTGTGATTCAGAGAAAGGTGATCCCCACGAGCTAATCCCTCACACGTGGTGGAGAATGCGGGCACTTTTCTGAAAATGGAGGGAATTTTAAAGGCCCTGCTACAGGCCAATGCGGCTCAGCGAGAAACCAACTGCCAAGTCGCAGAGGCTGCTGCAGCACAACAGGTTGCCCAGCAGGAGATGAACCGACAGTTCGCCGAAGCTCTAGTGGAATTGAAAAAGGGGTCCGCACCTCCGGTGTCCGTGGAACCAAAGATAGTACGTGCCTCCTACCACCTGCAAAAGATGACACCGGCGGATGATGTTGAGGCGTACATGGCGACTTTCGAGAGAGTCGCTGTCCGCGAAGGATGGCCAAAAGAGCAGTGGGCGGGACTATTGGCCCCATTCCTAACAGGAGAACCCCAAAAGGCCTATTTTGACCTAGAACCAGATAAGGCCCAGGACTATGAGGTCTTAAAGACAGAGATACTCGCACGCTTGGGTGTCACCATGGCCGTCCGGGCCCAGCGCGTGCATCAGTGGTCCTACTCCAGCAACAAGCCACCCTGGTCACAAATGTTTGACCTGGTCCACCTCACCAGGAAGTGGTTGCAGCCAGAGACTCTGACCAGCCCTCAGATTGTGGAGCATGTGGTAATGGACCGGTACCTGCGTGCGCTTCCTGCTGCCCTGAGGAAGTGGGTCGGACAGGGGGACCCCAGCACTGCAGCCCAAATGGTGGATCTAGTGGAGAGGCACAGTGCTACCGAGGACTTGGTAAACCCACCTACGCCCCACTTCGCTGTGTCTAGGGGTGCAAGATCTCCCAACGGTTCGGGTAAGACTGTTCCGGGGTTCAAGAGCTTGGGGAAAGTGGATAAAACTGTTGTTACAGCAGATGCGACTGTAGGTCCTAGACCTGGAGACTGGCCAAAGAAGCCAGGAAGGTCTTTGGGACCATTAAGAGGACTGGGGGTAGGGCAAATACAGTGTTTTCGTTGCCATGCATTAGGCCATATTGCTGCAGACTGCCCTCTAAATGATGAACCTATGCAATGTGATTATACTGATGGGAAAAGACGCATCTCTCTGTTTGCACAGGTCGCATGTGTTGTGGTAGGTCAGAGTCGCCTTGAAAAACAGATGTGCGTTATTTTAGTGGATGGCAAGCCTCTCACAGTCCTACTAGACTCTGGTAGTGTGGTGACCCTAGTCAGGAGTGCTTGTGTAGACCCCGCAAAACTACACCCCAGTAGTATTGGGGTAATTTGCATCCATGGGGACACTCGGGACTACCAGACAGCGGTGGTTGAGGTTGATACCCCCTGGGGCAGTGTAACACATTCAGTGGGGGTGGTACCTCACTGCTCCATGAAGCTTTAGTGGGGAGAGATTTTCCCCATTTTTGGAAGTTATGGGAGAGCCAAGGGAGGCTCGTAGATAGAGCTCCCCCTGCTGGGGAAACACGGGAACTCTCACCAGACCCGTTTTGCCAAAGGGAAAGGTATGCTGTTGGTGGGATCGAGGAAGCCGGAGATCCTCTTCCTTTCCCTGCCATGGCCGGGGAACCGGAGGACTGGGAAGCTAGCACCCAGCCTGAGGGTAACGAACAAGAAGTCCCATCTGACCCTGACATGGAGAGTAGCCAAAATGTGGTACCAGACCTGGAAGTCAGGAGAGAGGATTTCTGTACCGAGCAGCTGCGAGAGCCCACACTCATGAGAGCCAGGGAAAATGTTAAGATGTGGGATGGGGAACCGGTGGATCCTAATTGGGTGGTGTCCTTCCCCTACATCGCAATTAAAAACAATTTGTTATATCGAGTGATCAAACATGGAGAGGAAGAGGTAGAACAGCTACTGGTTCCCAAACCGTTTCGCAGGATAGTGCTAGACCTGGCTCATGGTCATGTAATGGGGGGACATCTCGGGGTTGAAAAAACCAGGGAGAGAATCGCTCAAAGATTTTTCTGGCCCGGTTTGCATGCAGAGGTCAAGGAGTACTGCGAATCGTGCCCCGAGTGCCAATTGTCGGCACCGTCGTCCCATTTTTGCAGCCCCCTTGTTCCTCTACCAATAACCGAGGTCCCCTTTGAGAGGATTGGCATCGACCAGCATATTCTGGTGATCCTGGACTATGCAACTCGCTATCCTGAGGCCATACCCTTACGTAACACCTCCGCTAAGGCTATTGCCAAGGAATTGGTCCAGGTATTTAGTCGAGTGGAGATCCCAAAGGAGGTCTTGACCGATCAGGGCACACCTTTTATGTCAAGGGTTACCAAGGAGTTGTGTAGATTGTACAAAATCTCCCATCTCCGCAACTTCTGTCTACCACCCCCAAACAGATGGTTTGGTCGAAAGATTTAATAAAACATTGAAGAGTATGCTGAAAAAGGTGGTTGACAAAGATGGGAGAAACTGGGATTTTTTGCTACCATATCTCATGTTTGCCATACGAGAGGTCCCGCAGGCATCCACTGGCTACTCCCCCTTTGAGCTCTTGTATGGTAGGCATCCCAGGGGCCTGCTAGATGTGGCCAAAGAAACGTGGGAAGGTGAGGTTAGCCCATATAGGAGCGTCATAGAGCACGTCTCTTTGATGCAGGATCGAATCACAGCTGTCCTGCCCCTGGTACGGGAACATATGGAGCGAGCCCAGGAGGCCCAGAGGAGGGTCTATAACTGGGGTGCCAAGGTCCGTTCTTTCAGCCCGGGGGACAGAGTGTTGGTACTGGTTCCCACCGTAGAAAGTAAGTTTCTAGCAAAGTGGCAGGGTCCCGTCGAGGTTGTCGAAAGGGTGGGGGAGGTAAACTACAAAGTCTACCAGCCAGGGAAAAGGAAACCATACCAAATTTAGCATGTGAATCTCTTAAAGCCCTGGAAGGACCGAGAGACTTTACTGGCCACGTCCCCGCCTCTAACAGACCGAATACCCGTGACACCTGACGTCCCCCTCACGGATTCCCTGTCCGTAGCACAACAAACTGACGTTAGGGCATTCCTGCAAAAAAATAGAGACTTTTTCTCCCCCTTCCCGGACTGACCAACACGTTCCAACATGACATAGCGACGGAACCAGGGGTTCGGGTAAATGTAAAACCGTATAGAATTCCAGAGGCCCGGCGAGAGGTGGTTGCAGAGGAAATAAAAAATATGTTGGAGTTGGATGTGATCGAAGAGTCCCACAGTGAGTGGTCAAGTCCCATAGTGCTGGTCCCAAAACCTGATGGCAGTATCAGGTTTTGCAATGACTTTACAAAGCTTAACTGTGTGTCCAAGTTTGACGCCTAACCGATGCCCCGGGTCGACGAACTTGTGGACAGGTTGGGACAGGCTCGCTACATAACGACCCTAGACTTAACGAAAGGTTATTGGCAGATACCGCTTACTGAATCGGCCAAGGAGAAGACTGTCTTTCCCACCCCTGAGGGTTTGTTTCAGTATAAGTGTATGCCGTTTGGTCTGCACGGAGCCCCTGCATCATTCCAGCGAATGATGGATGAAATTTTGGGGCCACATCGCTCGTATACAGCGGCGTACTTAGACGATGTGGTCTTCCATAGCCCAGACTGGGAAATGCACTTGCTCCGTGTACAAGCGGTGGTAGATTCCCTTAGGGAAACAGGTCTCACGGCCAACCCAAAAAAATGTGCCATATGCCTGGAGGAGGCCAAATACCTTGGATACATTATTGGCCAGGGAGTGGTCAAGCCGCAGACCAATAAGGTTGAGGCAATTAAAAAATGGCCCCAACCAGTCAATAAAAAACAAGTGAGGGCCTTCCTGGGCATTACAGGGTATTACAGGCGGTTTATACCCAATTTTGCCACCCCCTTGACCGACCTGACGAAGGGTAGGGGGTCGGTCATGGTCAAGTGGAATCCCGAAGCTGAGGAGGCATTTCAGAATTTAAAACAGGCTCTTTGTATGTTACCCGTACTAGTAACCCCAGACTTTAGCCAGGAGTTTGTTGTACAGACGGACACCTCTGAGGTGGGCCTAAGGGCCGTACTGTCACAGAACAGGGACGAGGAGGAGCACCCAGTGGTATATCTGAGCCGGAAGCTGAACAAGCACGAGAAAAATTATGCCATTGTAGAAAAGGAGTGTCTCGCCATTAAGTAGGCCTTAGACTCCCTGAGGTATTACCTACTGGGGAGGTCATTTAAGCTGATCACAGACCATGCTCCCCTGAAGTGGATGTGTGACAATAGGGAGGAAAATGCTTGTGTGACAAGGTGGTTCCTGGCTTTACAGTCCATTAAGTTTACGGTGGAGCACAGGCCGGGAAAGCTCCAAAATAATGCAGATGCCCTCTCCCATGTGCACTGTATAGTTGGGTCAAGTGCTCAGCCGCAGGGGCTTAAGCAGAGGGGGAGGATATGTGACGGTATGTGAGGTGCGTTACATGACAATAGGTACATTTCACCTCGCATTCGTTCCATTATGAGGGAGTGAACCGGAATCCGGTCTGGGTTTCACAGCCTCTGGGGCTGGCTAGGGTTCCGGTCCGGATGTTTGGGCCCACTGGAGTCCACAGTCAGGTGGACTTTAAAAGACCAGGAAGAGAGCACAACGGTGTGCTGGGGTTTTTTGGAGACTCAGGAGGGAACCTGAGTTTGAGGGGCTCTATGGAAAGTAACTGCAAGAAAAGGTTTGCTTTATTGTTATTTTGTGGGTGATGGGGACCAGCCCTGCACTGTATAGAGAGGAGATCCTGTTTGTTTAGTTTAGCGCCGGACGGCAAGGATTTAATTTACTGTTTTGTTTATTTTTACCTGCATACCATTTACAAATAAAATCTGGCATCCGCCAGACTTAAAAGAAAGTGCCTGCTTGCGGACTGTGATTCAGAGAAAGGTGATCCCCACAAGCTAATCCCTCACACCCTGTAAAGAAAAGATGAGCATACTTACCTTTTTGGAAGCTGATCTGACCCGCTGCGACCTGATCTCCAGTGCCGGAAGCTCTGCAGAGGACATGGAGGACAACGGCTGTGAAATGAATGGAAAGTGACGTCACCCATAGAGTTACTAAGGGGCTTTTGTTGTCCTCTGTCTCCTCTGCACTCGACTACACAGAGATGCCGCGGCTGACAGCTCAGCGTGGGATATGGTCGGAGTGGGTCAGATTGGGTTCCAAAAAGGTATGTATACTTGTTTTTTATTTTACAGGGATAGAAAGGTTAGTGTTAGATCCCTGGTGTCTAAAGATGCAGGGATTTTAGATTTTGGATGGACTTCTTTGTTGCAGAAGTCCCCCAGCCCCCCCCCCTTCCATCTTACCTTAACCTGATCTGATCTAGCGATGTGCACGAAAGTAGTGTCTCTTGCCGCTGTCTCCCTCCTCATTGGGCAGATTGATAGCAGTGGCAGTCATTGGCTCCAGCTGCTGTCAATCAAATGCTGTGATGAGGGAGCGGGGGGGGGGGTGGAGGGCAGAGTCGCCTGGTCTGTGTCAATAGACACAGACTGGGTGGCTCCGGAGCGAGCAGGCCGAAAAAGGGGGGCTTGGGGCATCGGCGGCGGACCCCAAAAAAGGAGGATCAGGGCTGCTCTTTGCAAAAACATTGCACAAAGTAGGTAAGTATGACATGTTCATTATTTTAGTTTAAAAAAAACTAAGGTTTAATGTCACTTTAAGGCTCTCCAATTATTTTGAATAACACATGGAAAATCAGACATAACCCATCGTTTTTTTAACAAAACACACCACATGTTTATCATTGGGGTGCCAATTAAAATATATGGCATCAAAACACGATGATTGCAGCACATAACTGAGACCCTTCGACTTTATTTAGCATTAAACAAACAAGACAGTATTTGCCTGCGTACGTGACAAACTGGTCATTTTTTTCCACTGATTGTTGAAGACATCATGGCATAGGCTGCAATTATCATGTAATAGATGAATGTAGTCAGTAATGACCTCACCTGTATACTCTGGAGCACACATTTTATACTGCAAGTTTTTTTTTCTGTTCGTAGCAAAACATTTTTGTAAATGTGATCACATGTGACCAGGAGCTCGGAGGTAATTAGTGACATCACAAAAGTGTTGTCATGGAAACCAAGGTTCTATGATTCTTGAAAGACCATCCATGAGCTGGGATGTTTCCTCTTCCTCCCATCAGAGGGATGTCATCCGGATCACTTATAGGAATTAAATTGCAGCGTACTGGATATGTAGTAAGTACACCAGGAGCACGAGTCATTAGCAGAGGGCACCATTCCCTGCACTTTATCCTATCCAATGCAACTTCAAGCACGTCATCCACTTAGCTAAAGAGGGCACAAAGTCACATTCTGTTCTAGAAATAATTACCCCCCCCCTCCCCTTTCCTCTAACCTCATACTTTTTTACTGGACAGAATGTTACTACATGTGAGAGAGCAGCGTATACAGGTGATACTCGAAAAATTTGAATATCGTGCAAAAGTTCATTTATTTCACTAATGCAACTTAAAAGGTGAAACTAATATACGAGAGAGACTCATTACATGCAAAACAAGATAGTTCAAGCCGTGATTTGTCATAATTGTGATAATTATGGCTTACAGCTCATGAAAACCCCAAATCCACAATCTTGAATATTACATGCAATCAATAAAACAAGGATTGTACATAGAACAATATCGGGGCTCTGAAAAGTAGAAGCATGCATATGTACTCAGTACTTGGTTTGGGCCCCTTTTGCAGCAATTACTGCCTCAATGCAGTGTTGCATGGAAGCTCTCAATGCCCTGTTGCACTGCTGAGGTGTTATGGAGCAACATTTAAGTTGGACTCTGATGTAAGGGGGGCTCTGGTGGGGACCCTAATGTGAGGGGGCTCTGATAGGGTCCTTGATGTAAAGAGGGACATCTGATAAGTTTTCTAATGTAAAAGGGGATGCCTAAGGTAGACTGTGATGTATGGGGGGGATCTTACATAGTTACGTAGTTAATCTCGTTGGAAACAAGTCCATCAAGGTAGAAAATAAATAAATGTAGCGCTCCCTTACTTCCAGTATGGGCACACTACGCTAAAGTTAGTGAGGAATGGGAGAGTTATTCTTGCTCCCATTCACAATTTGTCAAATTTGGGCTGCTATCATTCCATAAATGTCCTGTAGGTCAGCCTGCGCTCCAGGGGTGTTGTTTCCACCCCTGGGCGACAGGTGGCGCTAGAAGGGTTCTGGCAGAGCAATTTTCCCCAGCAGCCAATTAGAGGAGTTTTCCCTTGCGGGGCATGCTGGGGCAGAGTATATCTGTGGCAGACGCCATTTTTATTGGTTCTTCCCGTGGGTTCCAGGTTTCAGGTGCGGCATCCACCTTTAGGGTGTGCGCATCTAACGGACCCAGGCGATGGCCTTCCAGGCCGGGGTCAAAATGCTACGCGGAGCTCCATGTTGCCGAGAGGGGCCCCAGTGACTTACTGGGTCCCCAGTTTTATTGAGAGGATCCCAGGCTGAATGCCATTCGATTGGGGGGTCGGCTTGAGGAGAACCTGGAGGCAGGTTGTCCAACAGGGCTTGAATGAACCAATCGGGGATCTGGTGACCGGAATGCTGACAGGTACGCTTTGCTGTCATCCGGGGACCTATGCTAAAACCTACTGGGAGGATTTGCTCAATTCGTCCATTTAGCTCATTCAAGTAATTGGCCTGTGGCAGAGGCCTAGAGCCAGGTCTGTGAGAGAGATCTGTTCCTCCCAGCAATTTAAAGTGACACTTTGGCTGCCAGGCTTGTGACAGGAGTCTGTCCGGGGGCACTTCACCCACTCTGGCTAGAGTGGCGACAAACTGTAATTTGGTACTACTGAGAGCAGGATTGCTCAGTTCTTATCCAGGCCTGATACTGCAAAGTTCTCTCTCTTGCTTCATCAACCTTTTCTTCCAATTTGATGTTGATGTTGGCCATGTTGGCCTGGAAATAAAGTATTTGAAAACCTCTATTCCTTGTCTGGACATTCGTTCAATACTCTGTTCTCCAACTACACCCCTAGACAGCACTAAGGTAACTTAATACGCCGATCCCAAGAACAAATCAGCGGCTCCTTCGGGGGTAGCGCTACATAACATTAACACAAACAAATCCATATACACAATCCTATACCCACAGTTTATCCAGAGGTAGAAAATAAAACCCTTGCAAAGCATGATCCAATTACTCCAGGGGGCGGGGGGGGGGCAAACTCCTTCCTGATCCCCCAATAGGCATTCCATGGATCAGCTTTATTTATAAATGTTAGTACCCAGTTACAGTATATTATATACATTTAGGAAAGTATCCAGGCCATTCTTAAAGCACTCTACTGGGCTAAACCACCTCTTGAGGGAGTCTATTCCACATTTTCACAGCTCTTACTGTGAAGAAACCTTTCCGTATTTGGAGATTAATTCTCCTTTCCTCCAGATGTAAAGAGTGCCCCCTTGTCCTCTGTGATGACCTTAAAGTGAATAACCCAACACCAAGTTCACGATATGGCCCACTTATGTATTTATACATGTTGATCTTACCCCCCCCCCCTTAAAGGTGTTGTAAAGGCAGAAGGTTTTTATGCATTAAGATAAAAAGCCTTCTGTGTGTAGCAGCCTCCCCATCACCCCCCTAAAACTTACCTGTGCCCCATCTCTGTCCAGCAATGTCCATGAATCCCTCGGCCGTCCAGGACTCTCTTGATTGGTTCAGACACAGCAGCGGCGCCATTGGCTCCCGCATCTGTCAAAGTCAGTTTGTCAATCGGGGGGGGGGGGGGGGCAAACAGCAGCTCTGTGTCTGAATGTATACACAGAGCTGCAGCTCGGCTCAGGTGCCCCTATAGCAAGCTGCTTGCGGTGGGGGCACTTGACAGGAGGGAGGGGCCAGGAGCAGCAAAGAGGCACCCGAGAAGAGGAGGATCCGGGCTGCTCTGTGCAATGAGCAATTTCCGCCTCTCAGATCAGTAACCACTGACACCAATAATATTTTTAGCTACATATGAGGGAGATTCCTCCCAATGACCACAAATGTAAGAAGCCTTTTTACCACTGACCACCAGGGTAAGAGATGTTCTTCCCATTGACTGCCAATGTAAGAAACACTCACACTGACCAGGTGCATTCTTCACAGCAGTGTTAATTTAGTAGACTAAAACATTTTTGTCGACTAAATTTATCCTATTTAGCCTAAAATATGACTAAAACTACAACAATTGAGATGACTAAAATACCCCTAAAACTAAAATGGCATTTTAGTCAAAAGAGTATGACTAAAACAAAATTGAAATTTGACGTCAAAATTAACACTGGTCTCTAGTGCATGTTCAAACCTTAATGCCATAAATAATAACATATTCAATTTTTCACTTCAGGAGTATATAATGAGTTTGGAAATTGTGGAGAAAAGCTTAAATATTGCATTACAATTTAACTACACCCATTAGATTTTAGACGACTAAAATGTACTGGAGATTTAGTAGACTAAATACGACTAAAACCAAAACAAATGCAGAAGACTCAATTGGGACTAAAACCAAAATGCCATTTTAGTCAAAAGAGTAAGATTAAAACAAAATCGAAATTTGCTGCCAAAATTAACACTGCTTCACAGATCACCAATGTAAGGAGCATTTTCCCCATTGACCACAAATGTAATGGGCATTTTTCCTAATGACCACCAATGTAAGGAGCGTTGTTCTCACTGACCACTAGGGATGAGCCGAACACCCCCCAGTTCGGTTCACACCAGAACCTTTGAACGGACCGAACGTTTGAGCGAAGATTTAGAACCCCATTGACGTCTATGGGACTCGAACGTTCGAATTCAAAAGTGCTAATTTTAAACCCTAATATGCATGTTATTGTCGTAAAATGGGTTTGGGAACCCAGGTCTTGCCCCAGGGAACATGTATCAATGGAAAAAAAAGTTTTAAAAACGGTCGTTTTTTCTGGAGCAGTGATTTTAATGATGCTTGAAAAAAAATATATTGAAAAATTCCTTTAAATATCACACCTGCTGGGTATCTATAGTATGCCTGTGAAGTGGCACGTGTTTAGAACTGTCCCTGCAAAAAATGAGATTACTATAAAAAAAGTCATTTAAAACTGCTTGCGGCTTTAATGTAATGTCTGGTCCCTGCAATATGGATGAAAATCATTGGGAAAAATAGCATGGGTTTCCCCGCCCCCCTCCCCCCAGGTCATTACCTTTGGCTGGCCCAATATACTTTGAACAGCAGTATACAGGCGGTGCAAACAAGACAGGGACTGTAGGTTTGTTGTTAAGTAGAATCTGTTTGTAATTTTGAACTGGTACTTTTTTAAAGTGTAGCTCCAGCCAAAAAATCTATTTTTAATCTTTTATGAAACAAGGATTGGTGATAAAGCATCAGTGGACAGGAGACACCTCTTACAGAAGAGAATTTCCCTTCCTAGGGGTAGATTTCCTTTCACTTCCTGTTGTCTCCTTCCGTTTGCAAGTAGGATTCGTTTGTAAGTTGGATGTTTGAAAGTAGGGGCCTGCTGTATAAACTCTGCAGAAATTTGGGCCCTAGGTGTTGCCACCACACTGTAAGCCCTCACAGTTAGTCTTGGTGGGCGCTGGAACGCTCTGCTGTGTGAACTATTGTATCAAGAATTGTAATTACATGCCATTGCTGAACAGTGGTAGAAAAATTGGGCCTTTGGTGCTGGCGCTGGTGCCACAACACTGTAAGCCCTCACAGTTACTCTTGATGGGCGCAGGAATGGGCCTTGCTGAGAAATATTAGATCAAGAATTGTAATTACATGCCCCTGTTGAACAGGGGAAGAAAAATTGGGCCTTTGTTAGTGGTGGTGGTGGTGCTGGTGCCACAACACTGTAAGCCCTCACAGTTACTCTTGGTGAGCGCAGGAATGGGCCCTGCTGTGAAATATTAGCTCAAGAACTGTAATTACATGCCCCTGTTAAACAGGGGCAGACAAATTGGGCCTTAGGCACTGGTGCTGGTGCCACAACACTGCCCCCCCCTCACAGATACTCTAGTTGGAGCGCAGGAATGAGGCCGCTGCAAAGTATTGCATCAACAATTGTAATTACACACCCCTGTTAAACAGGGGCAGACAAATTGGGCCTTAGGCACTGGTGCTGGTGCCACAACACTGCAACACCTCACAGATACTATAGATGGAGCACAGGAATGAGCCTGCTGCAAAGTATTGCATCAAAAATTGTAATTGCATGCCCCTGTTAAACAGGGGCAGAAAAATTGGGCCTTAGCCACTGGTGCCACAACACTGCAACCCCTCACAGATACTCTAGTTGGAGCGCAGGAATGAGCCCGCTGCAAAGTATTGCATCAAAATTTGTAATTACACCCCCCTGTTAGACAGGGGCAGAAAAATTGGGCTTTAGCCACTGGTGGCGGTGCCCAGAACCAAAAATGTTCTTACAAGCTATCAGCATGATCATTGAGGAGGAAAATGATAGTCACTCAGCATAACAGGATAGTCACTCAGCATCAGCATAGGCAGTCTTGAAGGAATCTGACATTTCAAAAAAAATTATTCAGTTACATCAGCATCAGGTGCTTGATAGCTGGTGGTGATCCAAGCCTGATTCATTTTTATGAAGGTCAGTCGATTGACCGAGTCGGTGGAGAGGCGCACCCTGTGATCGGTTACAAAGCCTCCAGCAGCACTGAATGTGCGTTCTGAAATCCCTGCCTCTAGGAATAAATATGAGAAACACCAGCTTTACGTAGCTTTAGGTGCACAATGTGCAGAGGACACAGACAGTACACACACCACGTAGCTTTAGGTGCACACTGCAGAGGACACAGACAGTACACCACGTGAAAGTACTTGCAGAAATATCCCCTGCCTGTGGTATTAATATGAGCAGATCCCTGCCTCTAGGAATAAATATGAGAAACACCAGCTTTTCATAACTTTAGGTGCACAATGTGCAGAGGACACAGACAGTATACACATCACATAGCTTTAGGTGCACACTGCAGAGGACACAGACAGTACACCATGTGAAAGTACTTGCAGAAATATCCCCTGCCTGTGGTATTAATATGAGCAGATCCCTGTCTCTAGGAATAAATATGAGAAACACCAGCTTTACGTAGCTTTGGGTGCACAATGTGCAGAGGACACAGACAGTACACACACCACGTAGCTTTAGGTGCACACTGCAGAGGACACAGACAGTAACTATCGGATTTCTTCATCAACAAAATTGAAAGAATCCGGGAAAGCATCTTGCAAAACAATACCCCCCTCAACCCCACCGTCAATCAACCACAAAACACCCACAGAAACGCTCTACAATCAACAAAGTTCACTCTGGAACCGATCTCCATCGATACCACAAAAAATATCATTGGTGCTTTGCGGAACAGCACATCGCCCAATGATATCATCCCCACCAAACTGCTGAAGGAATGTGCCGACATCTTGGCACCACCCATCACACAGCTTATAAACCAGTCATTTAAGGAAGGCACAGTGCCATCCCTGTTGAAAGAGGGCACAATCCAGCCCATCTTGAAAAAACCTAACCTGGATCCCAAGGACCCAACTCACACCGCCGTCCCATAACAGGCCTAAATGTTCTCTCCAAGATAATGGAGAAAGTAGTGGTACAACAGCTGCAACAGCATCTAGATACCCACAATCTACTGGATCCATTACAATCAGGCTTCCGTCCCGGACACGGGACAGAAACGGCCTTACGTCAAAATATGGGACGATGCCCTCAAGGCCGCAGACGAAGGAGAATCTTGTCTCCTGGTTCTGCTGGACCTAAGCGCAGCCTTTGACACGGTAGACCACAAACTGTTACTGATGCGACTAGCCAAGGTAGCAGAAGTCGCAGAAGGTGATTTACCATGGTTTTCTTCCTTTCTTGAAAACCGATCACAAACAGTTAAATTGGGTTCTTTCACGTCGGAAAAGCGCACAGTGTCATGTGGAGTCCCCCAAGGATCCCCCCTGTCACCGGTGCTTTTCAACATCTATCTTCGCCCTCTCTTTGATATTATCAGTAGCCAAGAACTACTCTATCACTCTTATGCAGACGATACGCAACTGTATTTTCGCATCTGCAACAAAAAGGATCATCATCCCAGTTTAGAGAAATGTCTCTCTTTGATAGAAAACTGGATGACAAAGAGTTATCTTAAACTCAACAGTTCAAAAACAGAACTCCTTATGTTTCACGCCAGCCGAAAGAGTCAACTGGCAACAACCTGGACACCGCCGCCCATTCTGGGCCAAATCATCACCCCTAGCTCCAAAGTCAAAAGTCTCGGGGTCATCTTCGACACCTTCATGACAATGGACGCACAAATACGGTCAGTAGTCAGCGGAGCGCACCATCTGTTGCGCCTACTACGCAGACTTATTTCATTTATCCCCAAAGAAGACGTAGCAGTCGTGGTGGGAACAATCGTGAATTCCAGACTGGACTATGCTAACGCCCTGTACCTCGGACTCCCAAAGTACCAAATCTCCCGTCTGCAAGTCGTTCAGAATACGGCCGCCAGACTGGTGACTGGGAAAAAAAAATGGGAATCAATCTCACCTTCGTTGAGAACCCTTCACTGGCTGCCAGTAAAAGACAGAATTGCATTTAAAGCACTCTGCCTGACACATAAGTGCATCCATGGGAAGGCTCCGCAATATCTTTGCGACAAGATAGAACCTCACAATTCGAATCGCGTTCTGCGATCCACCGACCAAAATCTGGTCAGGGTACCAAAAACCAAATACAAGTCCAAAGGAGAAAGAAGGTTTGCTTTTTAGGGTCCTAGACTATGGAACGCTTTACCAACCAGCATTCGGTTGGAGGAAAACCACCTCATTTTCAGAAGACAGATCAAAACTCTGCTCTTTTGATGTCATGAGACACGAACAACTAGCGCCCAGAAGCGATTCAGTTCGCATGCGCCGCGCTTTATAAGTTTTTTTCATTCATTCATTCATACACCACGTGAGAAAACTGCAGCTAGCACAATCACCTGCCTGCCTGTCAGTATATTAGGAAGAGCAGATCTAGCTAAACTCAATACAGTGTATAAATATATATACAACACCTGGGATGCATATATATCCTCTACACACTGTAACTCTAACTGACTAGCCTGCCTGCTCTATCTACCTGCAAAAAATGACACTCTCTCTCTCTCTGTCTGTCTCTGTCCTCTCTTAACCACCGCAACACACTACACAAGGCCGACTTCCAGGCGGCCTTTTATAGTGTAGGGCGTGTACTAAACCCCCTGAGCCATAATTGGCCCAGCAATGCACTGCAATGCCGCAGTTGATTATGGACCGTGACACTCCACTCAAATTTGGCGCGAACGGCCCGTAATGTTCGTATTTAGACGAACGGTCGAACATACGATGTTCGAGTCGAACGTGAGTTCGACTCGAACACGAAGCTCATCCCTACTGACCACAAATGTAAGGAGTATTATTTCCACTGACCATCGATGTAAGGAGCATTCTTCCCACTAACCCCAATATAAGGGGAATTCTTCCCACTAACCCCCAATGTAAGGGGCATTCTTCCCACTGATCACCAATGTAAGGAACATTCTTCCCACTGACCACCGTTGTAAGGGGCATTCTTGCCACTGATCACCAATATAAGGAGCATTCTTCCCACTAACCCCCAATATAAAAGGAATTCTTCCCACTGACCCCCAATGTAAGGAGCATTCTTCCCACTGATCACCAATGTAAGGGACATTCTTCCCACTGATCACTGATGTAAAGAACATTCTTCCCACTGATCACCAATGTAAAGCACATTCTTCCCATTGATCACCAATGTAAGGAACATTCTTCCCACTGATCACCAATGTAAGGGACACTCTTCCCACTGATCACCAATGTAAGGAGCATTCTTCCCACTGATCACTGATGTAAGGAATATTCTTCCCACTGATCACCAATGCAAGGGGCATTCTTCCCACTGATCACTGATGTAAGGAATATTCTTCCCAGTTCCACTGATCACCAATGTAAAGAACATTCTTCTCACTGATCAATGTAAGGAACATTCTTTCAACTGATCACCAATGTAAGGAACATTCTTCCCACTGATCACCAATGTGAGGGGTGTTTTCTTTACACTGATCACCAATGTAAGAAGCATTCTTCCCACTGATTACCAATGTAAGGAACATCGGGCCAAATTCTCAAAAGAGATACGCAGACTTAACTGCTGTTCAGCCTGCGTATCTCTGTGCCTAACTTTGGAAACGATTCTCAAAAGGCTTTTTCCAAAGTTAGGCAGAAAATCTGACATGTGTAAGACACTTACACGGTCAGATTTTAGGATGCAGTACCGCATCCGCCACTGGGGGCATTTCTCATTGAAATCCAGCTTTGCGTATGCAAATGAGGACTTAAGTAGATTTTCAAAGCATTTCAGCACTTTGATTTCTGCCTAAGTTCCGAATTTGCCGGCGCAAAATTAGGGCTGGTTTTACAATGTGGAAAGTTAGCCAAACCTTGTAAAGGCCCATTCCAGCGACGGCATTTGGTATACATTCCTGAGGGAGAACTCCACGGCAATTTTGAAATTCAAAACCGGCATGGGTTCCCCCCCAGGAGCATACCAGGCCCTTAGGTCTGTATGGGTTGTAAGGAGAACCCCCCCACGCCGAAAAATTGACGTAGGGGGTCCCCCTACAATCCATACCAGACCCGTATCCAAAGCACGCTACCCCCGGCCGGCCAGGAAGGGAGTGGGGACGAGCGAGCGTCCCCCCCCCTCCTGAGCCGTGCCAGGCCGCATGCCCTCAACATGGGGGGGGTTGGGTGCTCTGGGGCAGGGGGGCGCACTGCGGGCCCCCCCACCCCAGAGCACCCTGTCCCCATGTTGATGAGGACAGGACCTCTTCCCGACAACCCTTGCCATTGGTTGTCGGGGTCTGCGGGCGGAGGCTTATCGGAATCTGGGAGTCCCCTTTAATAAGGGGGGCCCCCAGATACCGGCCCCCCACCCTAAGTGAATGGATATGGGGTACATCGTACCCCTATCCATTCACCTGTAGGCAAAAAGTTAAATGTAGTAAACACACAACACAAGGCTTTTTAAAATATTTTATTATTCTGCTCCGGAGGCCCCCCCTGTCTTCGTTATTAGCTCAATTACCAGGGGGGGCTTCTTCTTCCGCTCTCCGGGGGTCTTCTCCGCTCTCCGGGGGTCTTCTCCGCTCTCCGGGGGTCTTCTCCGCTCTCCGGGGGGGCTTCTCCGGACTCCGGGGGGCTTCTTCCATCTTCTCCCCTCTTCCGCTCTTGACTCGGCGAACCTCGGTTCTTCTGCAGCTCTCCGGTGCCTTCTTCTTCAGCGCTGGCTGCCTGCTATGTTTGTGTGTTAGCTCGATTTCAAACAGGCAGCCGGCGCGGTCTTCTGTGACGCCAGGGTCTTCTGGTCTTCTGTTCTTCCGATGTTGCCTCATCGCCTGTTGTCGCTGTAATGATGGAAGCGCGCCTTGCATCACATTTATATAGGCATCACCGTCCCATCATGCTCCGGCAGGTACCCACGTGGTGGGTGCACGTGGGTAGGCACCCACCACGTGGGTACCTACCGGAGCATGATGGGACGGTGATGCCTATATAAATGTGATGCAAGGCGCGCTTCCATCATTACAGCGACAACAGGCGACGAGGCAACATCGGAAGAACAGAAGACCAGAAGACCCTGGCGTCACAGAAGACCGCGCCGGCTGCCTGTTTGAAATCGAGCTAACACACAAACATAGCAGGCAGCCAGCGCTGAAGAAGAAGGCACCGGAGAGCTGCAGAAGAACCGGGGTTCGCCGAGTCAAGAGCGGAAGAGGGGAGAAGATGGAAGAAGCCCCCCGGAGTCCGGAGAAGCCCCCCCGGAGAGCGGAGAAGACCCCCGGAGAGCGGAGAAGACCCCCGGAGAGCGGAAGAAGAAGCCCCCCCTGGTAATTGAGCTAATAACGAAGACAGGGGGGGCCTCCGGAGCAGAATAATAAAATATTTTAAAAAGCCTTGTGTTGTGTGTTTACTACATTTAACTTTTTGCCTACAGGTGAATGGATAGGGGTACGATGTACCCCATATCCATTCACTTAGGGTGGGGGGGCCGGTATCTGGGGGCCCCCTTATTAAAGGGGACTCCCAGATTCCGATAAGCCTCCGCCCGCAGACCCCGACAACCAATGGCAAGGGTTGTCGGGAAGAGGTCCTGTCCTCATCAACATGGGGACAGGGTGCTCTGGGGTGGGGGGGCCCGCAGTGCGCCCCCCTGCCCCAGAGCACCCAACCCCCCCATGTTGAGGGCATGCGGCCTGGCACGGCTCAGGAGGGGGGGGACGCTCGCTCGTCCCCACTCCCTTCCTGGCCGGCCGGGTAGCGTGCTTTGGATACGGGTCTGGTATGGATTGTAGGGGGACCCCCTACGTCAATTTTTCGGCGTGGGGGGGTCTCCTTACAACCCATTACCAGACCTAAGGGCCTGGTATGCTCCTGGGGGGGAACCCATGCCGGTTTTTTCTTTGAAAATTGGCATGGAGTTCTCCCTCTCAGGAATGCATGCTGAGCGACGCTGTCATTTTTTTTTATAATTAATTGTTTTCCTCCCGGCGCGTCTTTTTTTTTCACCCGTCGCAACTTTAGTGTCCCGTCGAAATTCTCAAAGCCGACCGGCGTTAATTACGTTCGCGCGCTGCACGTCGGGAAAATGACGTCACACGCATGCGCAGTACGGCCGGCGCGGGAGCGCGCCTCATTTAAATTTAAAACGCCCCCAGGAGAGGAGGACCGCCTTACGACGGCGGCACTTAAGTTACACAGCGTGTAATTTCTACCTAAGTGCTTTGACGATCAGGCACTTAGGTAGAAATTTTAAGTCAGTGTAACTTAACTGCTGAAATTTAAGTTACGCACAGTTTTTGAGAATTTGGCCCATTCTTCCCATTGATCACTAATTTAAGGAGCATTCTTCCCACTAACCCCCAATGTAAGGGGCATTCTTCCCACTGATCACCAATGTAAGGAGCATTCTTCCCACTGATCACCAATACAAGGAACATTCTTCCCACTGATCACCAATGTAAGGAGCATTCTTCCCACTGATTACCAATGTAAGGAACATTCTTCCCACTGACTACCAATGTAAGGAGCATTCTTCCCACTAACCCCCAATGTAAGGGGCATTCTTAATACAAATGTTTTTATTAATGTGCATAACGAAGCCAAGGAAAGATGGAAAAATCTCCAGAAGGCATCAAATTACAGATTAGACATTCTTATAATATGTCAAAAAAAGATAGATTTTATTTCCATCATTTACACTTTCAAAATTACAGAAAACAAAAAAATGGCGCCTGCAAAAGTTTATATCTTATACTGCCCCCTATGGCAAGTATCACAGCTTGTAAACGCTTTTTGTAGCCAGCCAAGAGTCTTTCAATTCTTGTTTGAGGTATCGTTGCCCATTCTTCCTTACAGAAGTCTTCCAGTTCTTTGAGATTTCTAGGCTGTCTGTCACGCACTGCTCTTTTAAGGTCTATCCATAGATTTTCAATATGTTGAGGTCAGGAGATTGTGAAGGCCATGGCAAAACCTTCAGTTTACGCCTCTTGATGTAATCCCCCGTGGATTTTTAGGTGTGTTTAGGATCATTATCCATTTGTAGAAGCCATCCTCTCTTTAACTTCAGTTTTTTCACAGATGGCATCAAGTTACCATCCAAAATCTGCTGACATTTTTTTTAATCCATTTTTCCTTCTACTCGTGAAATGTTCTCTGTGCCACTGGCTGCAATACAACCCCAAAGCATGATTGATCCACCCCCATGCTTAACAGTTGGACAGAGGTTCTTTTCATTAAATTCTGTGCTCTTTCTTCTCCAAACGTACTTTTGCTCATTCCGGCCAAAAAGATCTATTTTAACCTCATCGGTCCACAGAACTTGTTTCCAAAATGCATCAGGCTTGTCTATATGTTCATTTGCAAAGTTCAAATGCTGATTTTTGTGGTGAGGACGTAGAAGAGGTTTTCTTCTGATGACTCTTCCATGGAGACCATATTTGTACAAGAATCTCTTTATAGTGGAATAGTGTACCACAACTCCAGTGTCTGCCAGATCTTTCTGAAGGGATCGTGCAGTGGGTTTTGAATTGCTTTTCTCACAATCCTGCGAGCTGTTCTGTCTGATATTTTCCTTGGTCTTCCAGATCTTGCTTTAACTTCCACTGTTCCTGATGACTGCCATTTCTTTATTACATTCCGAACAGAGGATATTGACATCTGAAAACGCTTTGCTATCTTCTTATAGCCTTCTCCAGCTTTGTGAGCATCAACCATTTTCAGTTTCAGTTTTCTAGACAACTGCTTAGAAGAACCCATGGTGCTGATTGTTGGGGCAAGGTCAGATGAGTCTAGGCATTTAAAACCTTTGAGATTGACATCACCTGGTCTTCCCAGACAATGATTGAGAACAATCCATGACACTGGCAGGTCTCAGCTTTGCAAAGGGGGCAGTGCATGCTATAAATTCTGCAGGGTTCCCAAACTTTTACAGATCCATTTTTTTGTTTTCTGTAATTTTGAAAGTGTAAATGATGGAACTAAAATCTAACTTTTTTTGACATATTATAAGAATGTCTAATCTGTAATTTGATGCCTTTTGAAGATTTTTCCATCTTTCCTTGGCTTCGTTATGCACATTAATACACATTTTTACCTGGGGTGCCCAAACTTTCAATCCCCACTGTATATATATATATATTTAAATTAAAAAATAAAACATAAAACAACTGACAGCCCACAGGAAATCAGACGGTGACAATGCAATCACAGACAATAGATAAGGAGCCTCATCTGGAACAGCACTAGACCAGTGAAAAGCCGTGATTTACACCTCTCCCCACTGGAAGACAAACACAAGGAACGGGCCCTTTCTGGAAATATATGCAGCTTGTGCTGGGCTATGACTAGCAGATAAATACATGTTGGGATATCTATCAGCTAACTGCGAGAAATATAACTCAATTAGCTTGAATCAATGTGGAGAACAGTGTGTAAATTACCCTAGAGATCAGCCTGTGCTATATTATACTGTCTAGAAATAATAGTATCTCTTATTTAACATCAAGCCAGCGCAGAAGACGTATACTCTGGAAACGCGCTGGCGGCGGCTCTCTTCAGAACGCAGTGGAGCACGGAAAGCATTAAACACACACAAGCAGAAGAGACAGCTTGACAAGAAAGACAAGAACAGAATCCATCTGCTTCTCACGTGTAATGCCACTCCCCAAAAAATCTGAGACTTTATTTTTTAGGTGTTTATAGGTTTATTTAGAAATGTATTACATTGTAAAATAGTGTCTCTGTACCATTTCACATCATTATACAATTATCTACAATTTTCTCTGCACTTGGCAACTATCTACAGTAAACGGTGCTTAATATTACAATTTCTGGCTTAAAGTGGACCTTTTATCAGATATATTTTTTCATAGTAAGTACATACACAAAGTTTTTCTGTTATACAATTTTGCAAATACAGGGGAACCTTGGTTTACTAGTAACGCGGTTAATGAGCATTTTTAAACTTTTTAAAAAAACTCTGACTCGGTTTGCGAGTGTTGTCTGGCAAGACAAGCAGAATTCAAGCTAATGGGTTGTGCAGTACTGCATTTGGAGAAAAAACACCAAAAAAAAGAAAAAAAAATTGGGAAACACTGCGATAAACTATATAAAGTGATTTAGAGAAAAAGCTGCCAGTACCAAAAAATTGTGGATACAAAATTAAGAATGTGTTATAATATAAGGTACAGCACTGAGAAAATTTGATAACACCAAAAATCTCCAATGAAGGGTTAAGGAGAAATAACATGCATGAATCAAAAGGTCATATGTGAATAACAATACTCAAGAAGAAAACATGTGTGAAATTACAAAAAAAGTGAAAATGAATTATTATAAACATAGGTGAATTCATCAATCCAATATAGTATGGTGAATGAGTCCCATAAATCACAGAGAAAGGTGTATAAATCCAGAAACTTCTTTCTTTGAATAAACAAGGCTATATGGAAAAACAAGAAAGCACACTTCCTTCCACCAAGGAGAACACCCAAGTGCTGATGATGTAGTCTTCTTACCATCAGGTGTGACCACAATCGCAGCAGTCAATATAGGCCCAGGGTATTTAAAGTCTCCCTACAGACTCGTAACTGAAGCTGGTTGTATGCAGTAGATCAAGCACTCAATAGTATCTCAAGGAAATGAAAACAGAGAGAATTCCATAGTGTATACTGCGATAAATATATTTAATAAAAGATTGGTATTGCACTTACAAAAAAGTTGCTAGATATGTGCAGTGTATATAATACAGGTTCGGTATCTACGAGTTTTGTCACTAGTGGCTGCAGTCAATCCCAGACGACGTCCGCTAGTGACGAAACGCTGAGGATGTGGCCTGCGTTTCCGACGACATCACGCTACTCCATATGGAGATCGAGCAAAAACGGCAGACTAGCTTAGCGGAGGAGCTCAGGCGGAGATGCCGAGAGATACCGCACCTGTATTATATACACCGCGCATATCTAGCAACTTTTTTGTAAGTGCAATACCACTCTTTTATTAAATCATTTTATCGCAGTATACACAATGGAATTCTCTCTGTTTTCATTTCCTTGAGATACTATTGAGTGCTTGATCTACTGCATACAACCAGCTTCAGTTATAAGTCTGTAGGGAGACTTTAAATACCCTGGGCCCATATTGACCGCCGCGATTGTGGTCACACCTGATGGTAAGGAGACTGCATCATCAGCACTTGGGCGTTCTCCTTGGTGGAAGGAAGTGTGCTTTCTTGTTTTTCCATATAGCCTTGTTTATTCAAATCACTTTATTGTAATTTCACACATGTTTTCTTCTTGAGTATTGTTATTCACATATGATCTTTTGATTCATGCATGTTATTTCTCCTTAATGGGGATGAGCTTCGAGTTCGAGTCGAACTCATGTTCGACTCGAACATTGCCTGTTCGTCTGTTCTGCGAACAACGAACAATTAGGGGTGTTCGCGGCAAATTCGAAAAGCTGCGGAACACCCTGTTAAAGTCTATGGGAGAAATCTAAAGTGCTAATTTTAAAGGCTAATATGCAAGTTATTGACCCAGGGGACATGTATCAATGCAAAAAAAAGTTTTAAAAACGGACGTTTTTTCGGGAGCAGTGAATTTAATAATGCTTAAAGTGAAACAATAAAAGTGAAATATTACTTTAAATTTTGTACCTACGGGGGTGCAAAGTAAGCATGTGAAATAGCGCATGTTTCCCGTACTTAGAACTGTCTCTGCACAAAGTGTCATTTCTGAAGGAAAAAAAGCCATTTAAAACCGGACTCGCGGCTATAATGAATTGTCGGCTCCCGGGAGAATTTGTTCATAAAAAAAAAAAAAAATCGTGGGGTCCCCCCAAATTCAATTACCAGGCCCTTCAGGTCTGGTATGGATGTTAAGGGGAACCCCGCCGTCAATTTAAAAAAAATTACGTGGGGTTCCCCCCAAATATCCATTCCAGACCCTTCAGGTCTGATGTGGATTTTAAGGGGAACTCCACCCCAAATGTAAAAAAAAAAATAGCGTGGAGTTCCCCCCAAAATCCACACCAGACCCCTTATCCGAGCACATAGCCTGGCCGGCCGCAGAAAAGAGGGGGGGCAGAGAGCGCCCCCCCCTCTCTTGAACCGTACCAGGCCACATGCCCTCAAAATGGGGAGAATGTCCCCATGTTGATGAGGACAAGGGCCTCATCCCCACAACCGTTGCCCGGTGGTTGTGGGGGTCTACGGGCGGGGGGCTTATCAGAATCTGGAAGACCCCTTTAACAAAGGGGACCCCCAGATCCTGCCCCCCCATGTGAATTGGTAATGGGGTACCCCTAACATTTCACGAAGGAAGTGTAAATAGTTGGTCTGGTGTGGATTTTTGGGGGAACTCCACGCCCTTTTTTTTGGGGGGGGGGTGGAGTTCCCCTTTAAATCCACACCAGACCTGAAGGGTCTGGAATTGATATTTGGGGGGGAATCCCACATAATTTTTTTTTTAATTGACGGCGGGGTTCCCCTTAATATCCATACCAGACCTGAAGGGCCTGGTAATTGAATTTGGGGGGACCCCACGCTTTTTTTTATGAATGAATTCTCTCTGAATTGCCGGGAGCCGACAATTCATTATAGCCGCGAGTCCGGTTTAAATGACTTTTTTTCTTTCAGAAATTACACTTTGTGCAGAGACAGTTCAAAGTACGGTAAACATGCGCTATTTCACATGCTTACTTTACACCCCCCCCCCCTAGATACGAAATTTAAAGGAATATTTCACTTTTATTGTTTCACTTTAAGCATTATTAAATTCACTGCTCCCGTTTTTAAAACTTTTTTTTTGCATTGATAAATGTCCCCTGGGGCAGGACCCAGGTCCCCAAACACTTTTTAGGACAATAACTTGCATATTAGCCTTTAAAATTAGCACTTTAGATTTCAAACATTCGAGTCCCATAGACTTTAACGGGGGTTCTAAAGTTCGCACAAACGTTTGGTTTGTTCGCAGGTTCTGGTGCGAACCGAACAGGGGGGTTTTCGGCTCATCCCTGTCCTGTTGTAGAAATGCAGCTGGGGCAGATTTTCAGTGTCAGATACAGGCATATATACAGTGGAGGTCCAAACGTAGTTTGAATAAACAACACTTTAGGACATTATAGTCCAATTAGCCACACGCTCTTCAGCCTGAAATGTCACACATGTGCCCCAGGGTAGCAGCCTATGCACAGCATCCTGTAATAAAGACCGGTCACTGCTGCTCTAGCTCCTTGTGCAGAGTGACTGGTCTAGTCTCCGCCCCTCCTGTAGTTTTCTACAGGCAGCCTGTAGTGGGTGGAGCCTGCTGAATCCCTCCCACTGCTCTGCTCTCTGCACAGCACACTCATGATGGTACTGCTACTTTTAAAAATGCATTTTATGCACACCAAATTGATGTTTTTTTTTCGTTTTGTGGCTAGTGAGGAATATATTTAAATGAAAGTGTGCCTGGCATACATTTTCACCAATTTATTTAAAAAAAAAGAAAAAGAACACACAAAAGTTAAATTCTCTCTTCTGGAAGAGAATCAAATCATCCAAGCAATATATTGCAAGGACTTTCCAAGAGCACAGGCATGACCGATGACTTTTAATAGAGCATATGGTATTAAAAAGGCCTGTCACTGGAATATCTACCAAGCCCAATCTACATTGCTAGTGGCAGTAAATCTATTCCAACCGGCTTACAACATGCTTGATATATGTCATCCGGCACCCAGGTCTGCGCGGCGGAAGTGTCCCCTCCTCCGCACCTCATATACAAATCTCACTCATTGCATTTTATCAGTTTCATTCTGTTAATGGCTCGGAGAAATGGATGTATGATTTATACACATCCTAAGTCATCATGATGGAGTGTCGGATCCTTCTGCTTGGTATGGTTTTGTCATTCACAGACAGCCAGCCAGAAATGCTGACAGAGCACAATGTAAACAATAAAAACTGGGCCCCAAGGGCTACCAGGCCAGAATACACAAGAGTTTTTTTCCATCAGCCTATGGAAAGCTTGATTTAGGACTACACACTAGCGAATTTATTAAAAATAAAACTGTATCTACATTAAATTTGCTTCAGTAATTGTTATGTAATAGATGATATATAGATAAAGGTTTTGTTTTTTTTTGCGGGAATGCAATGGTACACAATTCCTGTACCCACAGCACTGAAACTACAGTATGTATACCGCATCTATTCCATAAGGGGAAAAAAAAGCCCTATATAAATATATTGTAATCAGGTGCATCCAACAACAACAATGTATCTATTTTTGTCTACATTTGCACAAGCATTGCATGATCTGCTACACAGATTGGAACATTGTCTGTCAAACCTACCGCGGGTCCCTGCAGCTTCACCCACCATGGTGAACCAGAGGTGTATTTAGGTTTTGTGCTGCCCTGACTAAACTCATGCACCCCCTAAGTGATTGAACACAATGGGAGCCAATCAGCGGGTCTGGAGAACTCAATGTCCGCTGGGCCCACCGATCGTTCGGGAGAGAAGCAGAACGACGGTCTGCCTATGTATTCAAGGCAGATCGCTGTTCTGTCAGTAGGGAAGGCATACCTCCTAATTTTTTGCAGTAGGAATGAGGGACACCTATTAGCAAAAGTATGTAGGCATAGGACACACACCCTGTCACGCCGCCTTAAATAAGAATAAAAAAAAGGATGATTAATGAAACCCACAAGTGCTTTTTTTTACCACTACTATTCCTTTATATTGACTTTTGAAAAGTACAAATGCAGCAATTTAGCATCACAAATCTTGGTATATAGCGCAGCCTTACAGATCGGCGCAAACTAAAAAATTACACTGTTAGTAATTAAGGACTCAAAATGGGCATGAGATTACCAGAGACTGCGGACATATTGCACGAGATTACCAGAGAATGCAGACATACTGCATGAGATTACCAGAGACTGCGGACATACTGCATGAGATTACCAGAGACTGCGGACATACACTGCATGAGATTACCAGAGACTGCGGACATACTGCACAAAATTACCAGAGACTGCGGACATACTGCATGAAATTACCAGAGACGACGGACATACTGCATGAGATTACCAGAGACTGCGGACATACTGCATGAAATTACCAGATACTGCGGACATACTGCATGAAATTACCAGAGACTGCGGACATACTGCATGAAATTACCAGAGACTGCGGACATACTGCATGAGATTACCAGAGACTGCGGACATACTGCATGAAATTACCAGATACTGCGGATATACTACAAGTTAATAAGCGGGGGTTGAGGGGGCCTTGCGGCCACTATTTTCGCCTAAGGGGGGGGGGGTTTAGACATTCGATATTTTCGCCGAATACTTAAATAAAAAAAATAAAGTTAATAAGCGGGGGTGGGGGGGCCGAACACTCCCACTCACTCACAGAGTCAAGCTGAGAATCACTAGATCAGTAAAACAGTTCAGAACTCAGGCTGGGTTCACATTTAAAAAAAAGAAAAGGTAATAAGCGGCGTGGGGGGGGAGGGGGGGGGCTTGCTGCTATTTTCGCCGAACAGTAAATTGATCCTGCTTGATTTCTTCAAATACATGATATACATCCATCGTCTGATCAATTTGTACCTGCTAAGTTCTGAGTGATGGCTGCCTGAAGTTTGTTTTCCTCCACGGTCCACCATCGTTCTCCTCTGCCCTCTCTCACTCCTCCTCTCCTCCCTTTCCGACCAGGGCAGATGCTATGAATGATGCCGCGCGGAGGCTGGTAGGTGGAGCATTAGGCTCCGCCTCCACCAGCTAAACAACGTGCACGCCGTTCACCAGACAGTAAGGCCCATTGATCGATGCATCTATGGGGGCGGCACTGGCAGTCGCTCCCCACAGTATGCGGCCGCGGCGTGCTCCCGTGACACAGAGAAAGGCAGCCAGCCGTGGGAGACGGCAGACGGCAGCTCCGCAGGAAGCAATCTGAGCGGGTGGCTGCCTCAGAGTTGGGTAGACGGGTGGGGTTTTTTCGTGCAGGGGGGCGGCGAAACGCCACCCCCCGCAAAGTGTCGGCCTAGGCCAAGATACATCTCTGTGGTGAACCTAGGTACACCTTGGGTTTGAAGTGGGTAAACCATTACAAAGTCAACATACACTAAAAGTGGCTTTAGTGTCGGTTCACACTAGAGTAATGCGGGAATCAGCGTGATCCCAGTGCGGGTTCCTGCATCGCATGTCACCCGCCGGCGGTTCACACTGCCCTATGCGAACCGCTGTGTGTCGATAGAAAGTTAATGACACCCCTAGATCGGTTTGCATAGGTGTGAACTTTCAAATGGTGTAAAATCGGATCGCATGAGTTGATAAATTGGGCTGGACTCTATATTGAAATCTCCACTTCGCTCTCTCACTTGCATTTGGATCTCCACCCCAGCCTGCACTGGTTTAGCGATGTCAGCCAACAGTGGGGTTCAGCCCGTTGTCTGCTGAAAACAGGTCACAGGAGTGCAGCCAAGCAAGCTTTGGCTGCACTTCTCCTTTAAGGCCTAGCTCCTGAAGGCTTTAATGGGGTTAAGAACTGTGTAAAACATCATAAAATAGGTGGTCAGTGCCATATAAGCAAAAAAAAATAAAAAAAACACAAACACATCAAATGCAATATTGCTGGTGGCTTGAAATGAGCCTAAAATCAATATAGACCTGAGCTCAAGCCTCTCTTTATCAGTCTCGTATAATCAATTTAGTACAGTTTGTTAAGCATTACAGCAAACTTTATTTTACAGTTGACAGAGCGAACACTCAGACAGCAGGCTTCCTGGCCGCTGTACTGTGAGATTAATCTGGAAATATAAAGTGCTGTTTTCAGAGGAGCAGTTCCCGACAAATTTTACCATCCTGCAGAGAGAGAGAGAGAGCGATTTCTATCTAACAGCGTACAGCGAGGTGAACATTCTGCCATTTACCATCACACTGACATATTAAATGTTCAATGTTGTTCTGAACTTTCTTACAGGGACTGAATACATTATATATATATTTTTTTCACACACACACAATATTGTCAAAAGTATTGGGACGCCTGCCTTTACATGTCGGAAAATCCGACAACAATTGTCCAATGGCGCATACAAAACGGTTGGAGTTTCGAAAAAAAAACAAACACACGTTCTCAAACAAATTTCTAAGAGCCGGTTCACACTGCGGCGGCTCGACTTTGGGGGCGACTCTGCAAGTCGTCCTGAAGACGACTTCAGAGGCGATTAGCAAAATTACTTCTGTATAGAAGTCAATGCAAATCGCCCTGAGCCGCCCCCGAAGTCGTACAAGATCCTTTTTCTAAGTCGGAGCGACTTGCGTCGCTCCTATTAGAACGGTTCTATTGCATAGAATGGGACGCGACTCCGCCTAACGAGTCGCCCCAGTGTGAACCAGCTCTTACGGTGAACATGGTTTTTGTTGGAAATATCCATTCACTCCAAAATTAGATGTTAAAAGTAATCAGTACTCTCAAACAGGGTTGTCCCGATACCGATACTAGTATCTGGACCGATGCCAAGCATTTGCGCGAGTACTTGAACTTGCATAAATGCTCCCGATGCTTCACCGGATACCTGGAATGGGTCAGCGGGCAGAGCGGAGGGCGAGTCCTGAAGTAAGCTGGCAGGGAGCCGGTGTCTCGTCACATTCGGCTACCCATCTCATCTTGCTACGGAAGTGACGTTCCGCCGAGAAATTTTACACTGCGCATGCGCACTTGTAAGGATAATCAGCACTGGTTGCCCTGGATTGTATAGGGCAATCCAAGGACAGCTGGCATCTTTAGAGGCACTACAAGTCCCAGCATAGCAGGATCTATCACCACAGGTTGCTCTGGATAGGCACTACAAGTACCAGCAATGCAGAACCTAACACCACAGGTTGCTTTGGGTTATACAGGGACAGCTGGCAGTTCTGGAGACACTAGGCAACAAGGGAAGTATTCGTCCTGGAACGCATAGCCCAGTATCTGATAGTTTCACTGCTCTGTATTGTCGCAAATTGTTTGGAACGCATCGCACATGCGCAGTGTGAAACTTTGGCGGAAACAACAAAACCATCCCTGTTAAATTGCAACTATTGTCCAGCCTCTCTGTGAATTCATTGCCAGCATTTAAGACCAAATAACATGTTGCTAGCATCTCCCTAGTTGCTGTCCTCGAGGGAACAGTGGAAAACGATCGTATGTGGCACTGTACGCTGGATAATACAGCTATAATGCCGCGTACACACAATCATTTTTTGGCATGAAAAAAACATTGTTTTTCAAAAATGTAATTTAAAATGGTCGTGTGTGGGCTTCACATCATTTTTCAGGTTCTGAAAAACGACAAAAAAAAAATTCGAACATGCTGCATTTTTTAACGTCGTTTTAAACAAGATCGTTTTTCGGGTTGTAAAAAATGATCGCGTGTGGGCTAAAACGACGTAAAAAACCTGCGCATGCTCAGAAGCAAGTTATGAGACGGGAACGCTCATTCTGGTAAAACTACCGTTCATAATGGAGTAAGCACATTCATCACGCTGTAACAGAAAAAAAAGCGTGAATCGTCTTTTACTAACACGGATTTAGCTAAAGCAGCCCAAAGGCGAATAGAACATCCCCTTTAGAGTGCCGTTGTACGTCACCGCGCTTTGCTAGATAATTTTTTAAAAATGATGGTGTGTAGGCAACATCGTTTTAATGATGAAGTTGGGAAAACGTAATTTTTTCGACATGCTAAAAAAAACGATGCTGAAAAATGATCGTGTGTACGCGGCCTAAGACTCTTCTTTTCTGGTCGGTGAGGTAAGCGCTCTGTGAGCCCATATATAAGGAAGGCCACGTTTTGGAACATTTAGGATTGTTCATATACAAGAAGTTCATTGAATCAAGGACTTTTTATATTGTGTTATTCACCTTATTGAATTTATCCACTGATATGTTTCAGTATATGTTTACCTATCGCTGTAATTTTTTGGTACAGTTATTGGATTTCCCATTATCCTTATTGATTTATTTAGGGTATTTTACTCTTACAGGTTTACACATATACACTTGGTCACTTTTTAAGTGTTTTGTTATTTATTGTGTTAGTTCATCTGTACTTGGTCTTAAAAAAGTGGTATCGGGACAACCCTACTTTCAAACATATGTCATCGAATGTACTTATGAAAATTCTCATAAGCGTGTTCAAGCGAACATTTGTTCAAAAATTTACTAGTGTATGGCCAGCTTAAATTGGATGCCTGTCGGCCAACTCTAGAGCTTCTACTTGACCCCCTCCATACCTCACCATTGGTCAGTGAGGTCACACATTACGCTAAATGGATCTTTAGAAAGGTGTGGGAAGTGGAAGAACCAGACTAAAGTTGGACTTTCTCGGCTGCAGTCAGGATTTATGACACAAAGCCAATGACGACTTTAGATCAGTTGGTTCTCAACCCTGCAAACATGGCCTGTTGGGGGTACTTGAGGACATGGTTGAGAACCACTGACCTACAATTCCAGCTTAACAAGCATGCTTAAAAAAAAATGTTATACTCCCTCCTTCTCTTCTGCTGTCTATCCTGCATAATAATAATAAAAATATACTTAGCCATATTTAGTCCACTCTGGTCACATGATCCTGTAGTTACAGTTCCCATGCGTCAGCGAGTGTCAACAGCAGGGGAGAGGTGGGAATGGCAAGAGCAGCTGGGACATGGAAAGCCTATAAATGCCGCCCCCCCCCCCCCCCCTCCCCTCTGCAGCCGCTGTTCACCGAAACGGGGGGGGTCACATGATCGGATCAGACTATAATTATATAAGTATACTGATCTTTTTTTGCACAAGTTAGACAGCATGGGTAGCAGTAGGGGAGGAGGGGACATTTTGAAAGCATAGTGTTAGACTGGAATACTTCTTTTATTAGCTGGCCAACATCACTATGAACAGCAATAGATCTTTTGACAGGCTCAGTGTTGCTGCGCAGGGAGGGACACGGGGGGACCGGTGAGCACAGGAGGGACACGGGGGGACCGGTGAGCACAGGAGGGACACGGGGGGACCGGTGAGCACAGGAGGGACACGGGGGGACCGGTGAGCACAGGAGGGACACGGGGGGACCGGTGAGCACAGGAGGGACACGGGGGGACCGGTGAGCACAGGAGGGACACGGGGGGACCGGTGAGCACAGGAGGGACACGGGGGGACCGGCGAGCACAGGAGGGACACGGGGGGACCGGCGAGCACAGGAGGGACACGGGGGGACCGGCGAGCACAGGAGGGACACGGGGGGACCGGCGAGCACAGGAGGGACACGGGGGGACCGGCGAGCACAGGAGGGACACGGGGGGACCGGCGAGCACAGGAGGGACACGGGGGGACCGGCGAGCACAGGAGGGACACGGGGGGACCGGCGAGCACAGGAGGGACACGGGGGGACCGGCGAGCACAGGAGGGACACGGGGGGACCGGCGAGCACAGGAGGGACACGGGGGGACCGGCGAGCACAGGAGGGGCACAGGGGGACCGGCGAGCACAGGAGGGGCACAGGGGGACCAGCGAGCACAGGAGGGGCACAGGGGGACCGGCGAGCACAGGAGGGGCACAGGGGGACCGGCGAGCACAGGAGGGACACAGGGGGACCGGCGAGCACAGGAGGGACACAGGGGACCGCGAGCGCTGCAACTATGCGACTCAGGGGGCAGATAACAGGACAGTTAACTACTTCAACCCCAGAAGAATTGACCCCCTTCCTGACCAGAGCACTTTTTGTGATATGGCACGGCGTCGCTTTGACAATTGTGCGGTCGTACAATGTTACAGCCAAACAAAATTGATTTCCTTTTTTGCCCACAAATAGAGCTTTCTTTTGGTGGTATTTTATCACCTCTGTGGTTTTAAATGTTTGTGCTATAAACAAAAAAAGAGCAACAATTTTGATTTTTGATTTTTTTAAAAAAGCAATATTTTTGATTTTGCTATAATAAATATCCCCAAAAATAAGAATCTCCCCCTTCTGCCTTTCCGTGACACGATCGTGCGAACATCGAGTTCACTAGGCCCGCGGTCACGGAGAGGGTGATGTGCATGCCTTCTTAAAGGGGATGTACAGGTACTAGGGATGCTGAATTTAATCGTTGCATTGCGATTCGATGGTCCCCGATGTGGCATTGATGCATGTGACCCCAATAATCGATGTCGGGTGACATCATCACCGACTCGCCCTGCCCAGAAGAGAGCTCTAAGCAGGTCTATTAAAATACCCGTTTTGTAATAAATGCCGTTATAATACATTAAGTGGCCACCGCTGCATGTGCTTTTTAATATATACAGTGTTTCATACCTGCATTTCTGTCTGTATATAGTGTATATTCCGCTCATGTGACTATTCGCTCCGGCCCACCTCTCACGTCTCTCCTGACGTCAGCCCCACCCGCCTCCCTTCTAATCTGATAGCTACAGTCGTGGGCAGGGCCGAGTACTCCCACTGACGTCAGGAGAGAAGAGAACGAGAGAGACGAGAGGTGAGGGGCGGGCCGGGCCAAACCGGACAGAGTCACATGAGCGGAATATACAGTGTATACAGAAATGCAGGTATGAGAAGCTGCATAGATTTTAAAAAGCACATACAGCGGTGGCCATTTAATGGATTAGAACGGCATTCATTACAAAATGGGTATTCTAACAGCAGTATGATTTCTCCTCCTACACATGCTTTGTGTTGACATTTCCCCAGCTTCCCATTTGCACATTCCACCGTGTTAACTCCTAGTGTGCTGGAATGTGCAAACTTGGGAGCCCAGAGAAATTTCAACACAGAGACAGTACAGGGAACTTCACAGGGCTGTTTGCTGTGGATTCTAATCCCTCCTGGCCTCCCACCAGCCACATGTGTAAATTCCTGCACCCTGTAGTGCTTTTCTCAAAGCGAAGTTCCGTTTTTTAGTTTATTAAAAAAGTCAGCAGCTACAAAACAGTGCAGCGATGCGGCCGCACAGAGCCCCGTACCTTTCCCCGCTCCTCTTCTCGACGCAGTCATATCTACTGTGGGCACCCGGCCATGATAGCTTGCCGCTTTACGGCCAGGCATGCACTGTGCTCTGCCATTGGCCAGCCAATCTTCTGGGAGGGGTGTTGTGTCAGGGAGGGGCCACCTAGGGTGAGAGGAGGAGTCACCTAGGCGGCCAGGACAGGAAGTCCCACTAAAAAGAGGACATGGCATGCAAGGGGGCAAGGAGTGCTTAAAGCAAGCGGAAGTTCCACTTTTGGGTGGGACTCCACTTTAAGGGAGTGAGGTTTTTTTATTTAAAAGTCAGCAGCTACAAAAAAAAAAAAAAAAAAAATAGTATCTGACTTTAATAAAAAAGATACTCGCCTGTCCCACAATCCAGCGACATGGCCACCTGAACCCTCCATTCTGTCCACAGCACTGGCAATACTACTGTGGGCATCCGGCTGTGACAGCTTGCAGCTTCACAGCCAGATGCGCATGTCTCACTGCGCTGTCCTGCATAGCCGGGCAATCTTCTGGGACTAGGCGGCCCAAGCGGAAGTGAGAGCTTGTCAGTAATTGTGATGCATCGCGGAATTGAATCGTTGACCAGATAATCGTAATCAAATCGAATGACCAGTGAAGATGCGCACCCCAAAGGCCGCGTACACACGGGCAAACATGTACGATGAAACCGGTCCGCCGGACCGTTTTCACCGTACATGTCTGCCCGGGGATTTCTGTACGATGGCTGTACTAACCATCGTACAGAAATCTGCGCGTAAACAATACGCGGGGCGTGGCCGCGACAACGTGGGCGGCCCTGCTAGTTAAATGCTTCCACGCATGCGTCAAAGTCATTCGACGCATGCGAGGGATGGCGGGCGCTCGGACATGTACGGTAGGTCTGTACAGACGACCGAACATGTCCGAGCGGGCAGGATTCCAGCGGACTGTTTTAAAACAAGTCCAGAAATATTTGCCCGCTGGGAAAAGGCCCGGCGGGCAAATGTTTGCTGGAATCCTGCACGCTCGGGCCTACACACGACCGAACATGTCTGCTGAAACTGGTCCCCGGACCAGTTTCAGCAGACATGTTCGGTCGTCTGTACGGCCCATAACGGGTACGTCCATTTGCCCACCGCTGCCATTCTGCCGATGTATATCGGTGTGCAGCGGTCGGCAAGTTGTTAATGTTCTCTATCTATCTACACACATACATATATACATATACACACACTTGAAAGTCATATGAATCACATTCTCAAAATAAATCCATTCTTTTTACTGAAATAATTTACAAAAGTTGAACTGTTGGAAACATCATAACACATTTAGCATAAAAATATAAAATGATTTCCCACTATGCAGTCCCTGTGGTGTCTTTTCCCAGCCCTTTGCCCCTCTTCCTTTTTCTCTTCTTCTTCTGAGCGGGAGCCGGCGAGATAGGCTGAGCTGGTGTTTTTTTCTTCTTAAGGCAACTTAGTGGGTTGGGCCCTCCGATGCGTTTCCTCTTTTTCCCTCTGCGTCCCGTGTCCAGAGGCATCCCCTGCTCATCCTTCAGATGCTCCAGATTCTGCTTCTGATGGTCTGGTACCAGTTCGCTGGCCTGCAAGGCCTTGATGTGAGCCACGGACTTTGGCGAAGGTTTGTCCAGGACGATGGTGTTCTGAATGATGAACATCAGAGGGACGCCCGCTTTATTCCGTACTTTGTTTCCTAGACCGTGATCCTGAAAAAACACAAGATTGAAAGACTATGTTTATACTGTGCAGTTGTGCTAATTACAATGCTGTGTATTTTCTGGGCCCGCTAATCCTGCAGGTAGCTTAATGAAGTCTCACCAGATGAGAGCGCAGGGGAAATGGGATACAATGCGGGGATTATCATATATTCCACTAAGCAGGTATGTTGTGCTTTGCAGAGCTGCTAATACACTGGGGATTAACATGCTGCGTGTTGATAAAAGGAACAAATACACCCAGAGTGATCAGCAGAATAAATAAAGTATTAACTTGGCTAATCAGATGTATCAATTAGACTAATATCTCATTTGTGGCACGGTGAGAATGTCAATAGGAACATGACTACACAGAGCGTGGAAAACTCACCATCAATCCATAAAAAGTGCCAATATGGCTCGCTGGTAAAGGGAACCCATCATGGATTGCAATTTATGGTCAGCCCCCCCTTCATACAATTCATTCACATAAAGTCTTTATTTTACATGATGCAAACATTTAACACACGGAGCACCAATGACAGAATTTTCAACGCATCCTAGCGTTTTCTATGAAGACTGCACAGCAGTAGCTTTAAAGCGGAGCTCCACCCTAAAGTGGAAGTCCCGCTGATCGGATCCCTCCCCCCCTCCGGTGTCACATTTGACACCTTTCAGGGGGGAGGGGGTGCAGATACCTGTCTAAAGACAGGTATTTGCACCCACTTCCGGCCAGTCTGCGGGCAGGACGTCGCCTCCCGTCCCCCCCATTGTGTTCTGGAAAACTCGGCTCCCAGAGCACAGCGGGAGCCAATCAGCAGGCTCAGCGCGACTCGCGCGTGCGGCGTAGGGAACCGGGCAGTGAAGCCGGAGCGCTTCACTTCCTGGTTCCCTCACCAAGGATGGCAGGGGGGCAGCAGAGTGACGAGCGATCGCTTTTCCTCTGCTGCGGACGGCGCTGGACTCCAGGACAGGTAAGTGTCCTAATATTAAAAGTCAGCAGCTGCAGTATTTGTAGCTGCTGACTTTTAATATTTTTTTTCTCAGTTTCTACAGCAGTTTTTTTTTACATTCACTACGAAACGCAAAAATGGATGCAAAAAGCGGACCGTTTACATCCGTTGCATTTTTTTTAACAGAACAAAAATAGGGCTTTGATCAGTTAAGAAAAATAAAAGAAAAAAAATAAAACAGATGTTGACGAAAGTGGATGTAAACTGCTGATCATCCATTTTTCCATAGAGATGCATTGATGTCAGTTTTTCATCCATCAGGGAATGAATGAGAAAATGACAAACAGTCCACATGTGTGAAAGGGGCCTAGGGCAAGGTTCATACCTATACAGGTTGATGCTTTTTCCTGCTTTGTGTCATTTTTTTTACCACACGCGTTTTTAATGTGTTCCACATTTTTGGGAGAACTTAGCGGAAATCCATAAAAAATGCAAGCACTGCGTTTCTTGCTGCATTTTCATTAAAGTCTATGGAACCAAAAACACAACCTGCTGCGGGCAACAACAAAAAAAAAAATGCACAGATGTGAACGTGACACATAGGAAATAATGTTTAATGGACTGTAGTAAGTTTTTGCAAAACACATAAATGTGAACCTAGCTTAAGGGCTCCTGAACACTAGTGGTAGCACCTGACCGCCTGTTTTATGCCCTATAAAAAGGTCCACCCACAATGATTTGCACTGCACATGGGTTGTGGGGCAATTGGAGCACATCCCCTATTCACTGGAATGGGTCGCATCCAGCTGCACACCACATGCAATGGAGGAGACCATTTTTGCTGTGCCGCATGGCAAAGTATCAAGGCCATTGGGCATGTATACCCCTGTATGACTCAACCGCCTGTTTTTACTGCCCCTCAATGGCAAGGGTAAACTAGGTCTTAATGGGGTAGTAAAGGTTTGTTTATTTTCTAAATAGGTTCCTTTAAGCTAGTGCATTGTTGGTTCACTTACCTTTTCCTTCTAAATGTTTTTTTTCCTATTGCCGAATTTCTCACTTCCCGTTTCTCCTCAGTAAGCTTGCCCCATCATCAGGCTGGGGGTTAGTCATCCAGAACAGCTTACTGAGGAACAGAAAATGAGAAATTCAGACAAAGAAAAAAAAACATTTAGAAGGGAAATTGAAGGAAAGGGCAAGTGAACCAACAATGCTCAACCGCTTCCATACTGCGCCATAGGGAAATGACGGCGGCAGGAACCCCTCGCTGATCCGGGTGGACGTCATATGACGTCCTGTGTTCCCGGCGATCTAGGATGCGCGCGAGCGCTCGTGACCCGGCGCGATTCCCGCCGGGCACGCGCGATTGCAGGTAATCACGGCAGGAGTGTGGATCTGTGTGTATAAACACACAGATTCACCTCCTGTCAGCGGTGAGGAGACCAATGTGTGTTCCCAGTACAGAGGAACACACATCAGTCTCCTCCCCTTGAGAGTCCCCTCCCCCCTACAGTTAGAACACCCCTTAGGGAACATATTAACCCCTTCAGCGCCCCTAGTGGTTAACCCCTTCCCTGCCAGTCACATTTACACAGTAATCAATGCATATTTATAGCATTAATCGCTGTATAAATGTGAATGGTCCCAAAAACGTGTCATAAGTGTCCGATGTGTTCACCGCAATGTCACGGTCATAGTAAAAAAAAAAAAAAAAAAAGCAAATCGCCGCCAATACTAGTAAAAAAATGTATGAAATAAAAATGCCATAAATCTATCACCTATTTTGTAGACGCTATAACTTTTGCCCAAACCAATCAATTTACGATTATTGCGATTTTTTTTTACCAAAAATATGTAGATGAATACGTATCGGCGTAAACTGAGGAAAATTTTTTTTTTTTTTTTTTCAATTGTGATTTTTATTAAATAAAAAATATTGTGTTTTTTTTTTTTTTAATTGTCGCTCTTCTTTTGTTTATAGCACAACAAATAAAATGGCAGCTTCCTTGGCTGTAAAGGAGGGTTTAGTTCCACTTTCAAGTTGGTTGGAAATAAAATAAAAACACAAACACAAACACACACACTAAATGGCAGGATCAATAGGTAGAAAACAATGTTACGTGGGGACTGCTGTGATAACATTGACAGACTGCATTTTATTTTGCCTATAGTTCCACTTTAATGGAAATTCTGGCTCCCCGCTCTACAGCCCATTTATCGGAGATTGGACTTGCAAACCCCCGGGTCATACGAGGGCAGTGCGAGCGAAAGATACACTTTAAAACAAAGTAAACGCTCACCATTGCCAGCACTCGCACTTAGCAAAACACAATCCAAAAGATCCGCTAAATAGATTCCAACCCCCCCCCCCCCCCCCTCTTCAAAAGCTTCCATAATTAAAACCTTCTTGGGCATTAAGTTCATTTGTATGGAACATCAGATTGCTCCGAGATGGGAATTTAGATGAAAAACCTAATCTAGTTAATTCACTTACTGTGTATTAATCAGTAAACAACAAAGCATACAATTTACATCTGAGATTGCCAAAGAATTTAAATCCACGAGGTACGAGTCTCCAGGGCGGACTGAAGATCCAAATAACTTTCATTCCAGACAAGAGACAAAATGAGAACAGACAAAACTTCTCAACTATTCCCAACTTTGATTCCAGTCCGTATCCTGCAAACTGCCAGGACCAATGAGCCGACAACACCAGGCGGCCAACATAAAAAGGACCAATCATGATCTTCACAGATCTGGAGGTTACACTGAAAGGTCAAAGCAGAAGTACAAGTGGGATAGGAAGATAGAAACAAAAGTACTTCTTTAGGTCTTCTGCAGTGCTTCTGTGCTGATCTGAATCAGATTTCTTGTAGGCTACACGGAAGCTAAAAAACGCAGGGGGTTGACAAATTTGCTTGGAATCTAGGAGCCAGCTAAAAAAGTTAGGAGCCAGAAAACGCACCCCGTCCCGAAGAGCTTGCGCGCAGAAGCGAACACATACGTGAGCAGCGCTCGCATATGTAAACGGTGTTCAAACGCAATTTTGACGCGTGACATGTTGGGTATGAATTTACTCGGCGTAACATTATCTTTCATAATATTAAAAAAAATGGGGATAACTTTACTGTCGTCTTATTTTTTAATTAAAAAAAGTATTTTTTCCCAAAAAAGTGTGCTTGTAAGACCGCTGCGCAAATACGGCGTGACAGAAAGTATTGCAACGATCGCCATTTTATTCTCTAGGGTGTTAGGATAAAAAATATATATAATGTTTGGGGGTTCTAATTAGAGGGAGGAAGATGGCAGTGAAAATAGTGAAAAATTACATTAGAATTGCTGTTTAACTTGTAATGCTTAACTTGTAATACCAACGGCCACCACCAGATGGCGCCAGCTCAAAAAAAAAAAAAAGCCAAGTCGCCATGGCGACCTTGTCGATCCCTGATAAAACGTATGTCCGGGCATTACCCAAAATCTACCCCTAACCCTCCTCCTCCCCTCTACAACATGTCTCAGTGTTAAGTTTTTCCGTCTTCTTTCTAACCAGATTTGTTCAACCACTTGCCTATCGGGCACTTCCCCCCCTTCATGCCCAGGCCAATATTTTCAGCTTTCAGCGCTGTCACCATTTGAAAGACAATTGCGCCGTCATGCGGAAAAACAACCCAAACCTACATACCGTGTTTCCCTGAAAATAAGCCCGGGTCTTATATTAATTATGTCAACAAAAGACACAGTAGGGCTTATTTTCGGGGTAGGTCTTACTATGTAATGTGAGGTCTTCTCTCCCCCTCTGTCGGTCAGAAATCCCCAGTGTGACTGACACTACTGATGCTGAATTACGAGGGCCAAGCAATCGGTGGTCTTTGGTTTGGTCCTCAGAGCTTCAAGGTGGCACGGGACAAATGCAGCATCAGATTGATGCATCCACCTAGGTGAGTACTCCGTTTCCCCAAAAATAAGACCTAGCGTTATTTTCCAGGAGGGCTGCAATATAAGCCCTACCCTGAAAATAAGCCCTAGTTAAAAATGCTTGTAAAATCCTATAATCCACTCTATTACAGTAGTATATAATGTACGTGTGTGTTTCTGTAATATAATTGTGCCAAATACCTTTGTTATAGAGCCGCTCTGTGCTTCTGTTAACCGCCGGAGCTCTCTTCCCCCGCAATTATATTACAGAAACACACACATTGTACATTATATACTACTATAATAGAGTGTATTATAGGATTTTACAAGCATTTTTAACTAGGGCTTATTTTCAGGGTAGGGCTTATATTGCAGCCGTCCTGGAAAATAACGCTAGGTCTTATTTTTGGGGAAACAGGGTACTCACCTAGGTGGATGCATCAATCTGCTGCTGCATTTGTCCTGTGCCACCTCGAAGATCTGAGGACCAAACCAAAGACCACCGATTGCCTGGCCCTCGTAATTCAGCATCAGTAGTGTTAGTGACTGGCTCTCTGCTCTGCCCCCCAACATTCACTGGAGCCCCTCACTGTACAGGGGGCAGAGGCAGCTGGCTCAGGCTCAAGGCAGCATACCAAGTGCATTCCTGTGACCTACAAGAGAAGTTGGGCCAAAAGAGCTTTGGTCCTACTTCTCCTTTAACCATATGCCTACTGGACACTTTTACCCCCTTTTTTAAAAAAAATGTTTTAATAATTTTTCAGACAAAGCTTTCTTTTGGTGGTATTTAACCACTAGCCGACCGCGCACCGCCGAAATACGTCCACAAGGTGGCTCTCCTAGGCGAGAGCACGTAATATGACGTCCTGTCTATTAGCCGCCACTAGGGGCGCGCGCGCGCCCCCGCTCGCCCCCGACTCCCGTGCGTGTGCCCGGCGGGCGCGATCGCCGCCGGGCACACGCGATCGCTCGGTACAGAGCGGGGAACGGGGGGTGTGTGTGTAAACACACAGCTCTCGTTCCTGTCAGCAGGGGAAATGCTGATTTTCTGTTCATACAATGTATGAACAGAAGATCAGTGTTTCCCCTAGTGAGGCCAACCCCCCCCCCCCCCCCCACAGTAAGAACACACCCAGGGACATACTTAACTCCTTCCCCGCCCCCTAGTGTTAACCCCTTCACTGCCAGTGGCATTTTTATAGTAATCCAATGCATTTTTATAGCACTGATCGCTATAAAAATGCCAATGGTCCCAAAAATGTGTCAAAAATGTCCGAAGTGTCCGCCATAATGTCGCAATACCGAAAAAAAAATCGCTGATCGCCGCCATTACTAGTAAAAAAAAATATTAATAAAAATGCCATAAAAATACCCCCTATTTTGTAAACGCTATAACTTTTGCGCAAACCAATCAATAAACGCTTATTGCGATTTTTTTTACGAAAAATATGTAGAAGAATACGTATCGGCCTAAACTGAGGAAAAAAAAATGTTTTTTATATATTTTTGGGGGATATTTATTACAGCAAAAAATATTCATTTTTTTCAAAATTGTCGTTCTATTTTTGTTTATAGCGCAAAAAATAAAAAACGCAGAGGTGATCAAATACCACCAAAAGAAAGCTCTATTTGTGGGAAAAAAAGGACGCCAATTTTGTTTGGGAGCCACGTCGCACGACCGCGCAATTGTCTGTTAAAGCGACGCAGTCCCGAATCGCAAAAAGTACTCTGGTCTTTGGGCAGCAATATGGTCTGGGGGGTAAGTGGTTAACCGCTTCAATACCGGGCATTTTCACCTCCTTCATGCCCTGACCAATTTTCAGTTTTCAACGCTGTCTCACTTTGAAAAAAAATATAAACAATTTCATACGGGTACAGTGTTGCATGACTGCGCAATTTTCATTCAAAATGTGACAGCACTGAAAACTAAAAATTGAGCATGAAGGAGGGGAAAATGCCCGGTATTGAAGTGGTTAAATACCACCAAAAGCTTTGTCTGAAAAGTTATTAAAAATGATTCATCCACGTCATGCCCGATTTATCAGGGGGAAAGGGAATAGCTGCTCCAGGTGGGAACCCAGACGAATATCCTCCGCTGCAGGCAACTCAGGTGCAGGCAATGCACTTGGCAAAGCAGGAACAAAGATTGTCTCTGGACAGCCGCACTCTGAACAAATGGTAGCCTTTTATTAAAAGAAGGACAGCACTACAAGTCTCAGCAAAATAAAAAATAAAACCTGACTGCTGACGTGTTTCGCACTGAAACTAGTGCTTAGTCATAGCTATGACTAAGCACTAGTTTTAGTGCGAAACGCGTTAGCCCGATTTATCAGACCACTCCTGAGCGCTGTAGTGTGTCTGGGCTTCACAAGCTAATTTATTCACATAAATATTCCTACATTCCAGGCCCAACGCCATTTGGCAGAGCCAGCTGCTTGACACCAATGATCTTTTTTTTAAGCATTCTTCCCACTGGCCACCAATTGGGTTTAGCAGGGGTTCCTCAGCACCTATAATAAGCGTTCTTCTGGAGTAAAAAGGCTGAGAAAGGCTGCACTAAGGGCTAGTTCCCACCAGCCACTGCATTGCAGCACAACGGCTGGTGATCAATGTAGCCGAGGTCAGCACAGCGATGATGCGCCAAGCTCCACGCATCTCACTTTTTCTTTCCTTTTTAAAAGGAATTTCGTTGAGATGTACACAGACATCTCAAAGCTCAATTGCCAGTCGCATGGTGCGTGGCAGTGGACTGCCTCGCAATGTGTTGATAAAAAGTACTGCATGCAGTACTTTTTTTCAGCGCAAACCACTGCAACATAGTGGTGTGTAGTGGTCGACCGATATGGGTTTTTCTCTGGCCGATGCCGATATTTAGAAATCGGGCGGCTGATGGCCGATATATGATGCAGATTTTTGCGGCCAAAATTTTAGGCCGATTTTTTAATTGGGATGCATTGTGGAGGGGGATGGATGGATGGTGCTGGGCGTAGGTGGGGGATGGATGGCGCTGGCCGTGGATGCGTTGTGGAGGGGGATAGATGGATGGTGCTGGCCGTGGGTGGGGGATGCGTTGTGGAGAGGGATGGATGGTGCTGGCCGTGGTTGGGGGATGCGTTGTGGAGGGGATGGATGGTGCTGGCCGTGGTTGGGGGATGCGTTGTGGAGGGGATGGATGGATGGTGCTGGCCGTGGGTGGGGGATGTGTTGGAGGGGGGATGGATGGAGCTGGCCATGGGTGGGGGATGGATGGATGGTGCTGGGCGTGGGAGGGGGGATGCGTTGTGGAGGGGGATAGATGGATGGTGCTGGGCGTAGGTGGGGGGTGGATGGATGGCGCTGGCCGTGGGTGGTGGATGCGTTGTGGAGGGGGATAGATGGATGGATGGTGCTGGCCGTGGGTTAGGGGATGAGTTGTGGAGGGGGATGAATGGTGCTGGCCGTGGGTTAGGGAATGCGTTGTGGAGGGGATGGATGGATGGTGCTGGCCGTGGTTGGGGGATGCGTTGTGGAGGGGGGATGGATGGATGGTGCTGGTCGTGGGTGGGGGATGCGTTGGAGGGGGGATGGATGGAGCTGGCCATGGGTGGGGGATGGATGGATGGTGCTGGGCGTAGGTGGGGGGTGGATGGATGGCGCTGGCCGTGGGTGGTGGATGCGTTGTGGAGGGGGATAGATGGATGGATGGTGCTGGCTGTGGGTTAGGGGATGCGTTGTGGAGGGGATGGATGGATGGTGCTGGCCGTGGGTGGGGGATGTGTTGTGGAGGGGGGGGGGATGGATGGATGGTGCTGCCCGTGGGTGGGAGATGTGTTGTGGAGAGGGATGGATGGTGCTGGCCGTGGGTGGGGGATGTGTTGTGGAGGGGGGGGGGGATGGATGGTGCTGGCCGTGGGTGGGGGATGTGTTGTGAAGGGGGGGGTGGATGGATGGTGCTGGCTGTGGGATGTGTTGTGGAGGGGGATAAGGATGATTGAGTTGCATTGTGAAAATGGATGAGGGTGAGAGTTACATTGTGAATAGGCTCATATCCACCCAGAGTCATCCTCATCCATTTTCACAATGCAACTCAATGCCAGCTTGTCAGCTTGCAAGAAAAGTAAAACATTTTTAATAAATTTTGCCTTGATATACAAGCAATGTCTTGATATAAGAGTAGCGACATGTCAAAACGGAGTATAAAAAAAAAAGAAGAGGAGCCTCGAAGTGTAGCAATGTGGTTACATGTAATGAAGGTACAACATTTAGCAACTTATTGCTACACTTAGAGGCGCCTCTCTTCTCTTTTATACCCTGTAAAAAACATGCTTTGATATACAAGTGCTTTGGATTACAAGCATGTTTCTGGAACGAATTATTCTCGCAAACCAAGGTTTTACTGTAAATGATGTGAATGAGCCCCAATAAGTATTTCAGCCACTCTGCGACTATATATCCCAAAAAGTCTGCAACAAGCCTTTAGTTTTCCATTCAAATAAAGTCCTGCTTAAAGGGATTGTAAAGGTACAATTTATTTTCCCTAAATAGCTTCCTTTAGCTTAGTGCAGTCCTCCTTCACTTACCTCATCCTTCCATTTTGCTTTTAAATGTCCTTATTTCTTCCTGTTCTTCTGTCTGTAATGCAAGGCTTATTCCCTGGTGTGGAGTGTCGTGCTCGCCCCCTCCCTTGGACTACAGGAGAGTCAGGATGCCCACTAACACACAGCTCATTTCTCTATCTGCAATTTAGAGAGCATCCCGACTCTCCTGCTTACCCCCTCAAGGGAAGTGGCGAGCACGACACTGCACACCAGGGAGAAAGCCTTGCATTACTGTGTGTAGTTACAGACAGAAGAACAGGAAGTGAGGATTTCGCAGAAGAAATAAGGACATTTAAAAGCAAAATGGAAGGATGAGGTAAGTGAAGGAGGACTGCACTAAGGTAAAGGAAGATATTCAGGGGAAAAAAAACAATTGTACCTTTACAACATGAAGGTAAAAAGCTTTGCAGGATCTCATTGCATCAAAGAGGAAAATGTTCCTTCGAGGTGCTTTCATTTCACTCAACCCCCAACGTCTTGTTGTCTTTTAATTTAACTCCCAGGATGCTCTGCTTCTCAGCTACAAAAAAAAAAAAAAAAATATCTTGCTGGCCCGCTTTTTGCAAATGATACAACTGGCATACCTGCGTGGCGACGAAATAATGGTGCGGGTTGTTGTCTGCGATCATGGATAACAGGCATGCTGAGCCATCGACAGGACTCTTGGAATGAGCGCAGCTCCGCACCTGAAAACGCTGGGCAATTAACTTGGCCCCATACAGCTCCTTCCCCAAGGACTCCAGTTCCTTCAAAACACAGCTGAGAAGAAATAAAAGAAAATAAAATAAATTATATTACCAGGCACCTTGAAAACAATGATTATTTATAAGCTGATAACTCAGATGAGACATGTGATATAGCAATGCTCAGAGGGCAAGTACATGCCATGTAAAGCTCCATCCACTTCCTGTTTGGTCATTAGCCTAGGCATGTGACATCATGCACAGCTCTCTCTCACTCTCGTGAGTGTGCACCAGGAAAGGGGGGGGGGAATGAGTCATAAGCGGGCCAATGAGAGCTGCAGATTTGGAGGGGTGTGTGTAAATCTAGGAAGCAAACAGGCAGCAGATTTAGCTGCCCACAGTTAAAACAGCTGCAGCCAGACTTTTCTTGTTCAACTTTCCTTTAGGATTAACCAAAACCATAGAATATGAGTTGAAATCTAAACCCTTTCAACTTGTATTCCATCATTGCTCCACAGCACCACCTAGTGGCTGTAACACATTGCTCCGCTTAGTGGCCAACGCATTGCTTCACCACACCGCCTAGTGGCTGTAACACATTGCTCCACAGCGCCACCTAGTGGCTGTAACACATTGCTCCGCCTAGTGGCCAACGCATTGCTCCACAGCACCACCTAGTGGCTGTAACACATTGCTCCGCCTAGTGGCCAACGCATTGCTTCACCACACCGCCTAGTGGCTGTAACACATTGCTCCACAGCGCCACCTAGTGGCTGTAACACATTGCTCCACAGCGCCACCTAGTGGCTGTAACACATTGCTCCACCTAGTGGCTGTAACACATTGCTCCGCCTAGTGGCCAACGCATTGCTTCACCACACCGCCTAGTGGCTGTAACACATTGCTCCACAGCGCCACCTAGTGGCTGTAACACATTGCTCCACAGCACCACCTTGTGGCTGTAACACACTGCTCCACAACGCCACCTAGTGGCTGTAACGCATTGCTCCGCTTAGTGGCTAATGCAGGGCTCGACAAATCCCGGTCGCCAGGGCGACTAGAAATAGTGTCCTGGCGACTTGGCGCCATCTGGTGGTGAGCCGTTGGTATTACAAGTTATTACCACCAGATGTGCGAGCTGGCGCCGTTGGTATTACAAGTTAAAGCGGGGGTTCACCCTTAGAGGGCACTTTTCCCCCTTAGATTCCTGCTCGTTTTTACTAGGGGAATCGGCTATTTATTTTAAAATATGTGCAGTACTTACCCGTTTACGAGACGCATCCTCTCCGTCGCTTCCGGGTATGGGCTTCGGGAATGGGCGTTCCTTCTTGATTGACAGGTTTCCGAGAGGCTTCCGACGGTCGCATCCATCGCGTCACGATTTTCCGAAAGAAGCCGAACGTCGGTGCGCAGGCGCAGTATAGAGCCGCACCGACGTTCGGCTTCTTTCGGCTACGAGTGACGCGATGGATGCGACCGTCGGAAGCCTCTCGGAAGAATGTCAATCAAGAAGGAACGCCCGCTCCCGAAGACCCATACCCGGAAGCGACGGAAGAAGATGCAGCTCGAAAACAGGTAAGTACGGCTCATATTTTAAAATAAATAGCCGATTCCCCTAGTAAAAACGAGCAGGAAGCTAAGGGGAGATTTTTTTTTTTTACAAATGGGTGAACTCCCGCTTTAAGCATTACAAGTTAAACAGCAATTCTAATGTAATTTTTCACTATTTTCGTTGCCATCTTCTTCCCTCTAATTAGAACCCCCAAACATTATATATATATTTTTTATCCTAACATCCTAGAGAATAAAATGGCGATCGTTGCAATACTTTCTGTCACGCCGTATTTGCGCAGGGGTCTTACAAGCGCACTTTTTTGGGAAAAAAATTACTTTTTTAAATAAAAAAATATAAGACAACAGTAAAGTTATCCCCATTTTTTTTTTAATATTATGAAAGATAATGTTACGCCGAGTAAATTCATACCCAACATGTCACGCTTCAAAATTGCGTCCGCTCGTGGAATGCCGACAAACTTTTACCCTTTAAAATCTTCATAGGCGACGTTTAAATTTTTTTTTACAGGTTGCATGTTTTGAGTTACAGAGGAGGTCTAGGGATAGAATTATTGCTCTCGCTCTACCAATCGCGGCGATACCTCACATGTGTGGTTTGAACACCGTTTACATATGCGGCCGCTGCTCATGTATGTGTTCGCTTCTGCGCGCAAGCTCGTCGGGACGGGGCGCGTTTTCTGGCTCCTAACTTTTTTAGCTGGCTCCTAGATTCCAAGCAAATTTGTCAAACCCTGGAACGCATTGCTTCACCACACCGCCTAGTGGCTGTAACACATTGCTCCGCCTAGTGGCCAACACATTGCTCCACAGCACCGCCTAGTGGATGTAACACATTGCTCCGCCTAGTGGCCAACGCATTGCTCCACAGCACCGCCTAGTGGCTGTAACACATTGCTCCGCCTAGTGGCCAACGCATTGCTTCACCGCACCGCCTAGTGGCTGTAACACATTGCTCTACAGTGCCAACTAGTGGCTGGTGGAGAACTGCAGTACAGCATCTATATAGAAACCTACTAGTTGGCATAGAAAAAAACCGATTAGCAGAAATGTGTACCATGTGGAACAGCATTTACCGATACATGCGGGGCTGTAATAAAGTAGTACCAATTACCTAGAGCTTTAATACAGCAACACCTTCAGCCTGTGATGCATTGCAGGAACAGCAAGTGGCTGGTAGAGACCTGCAGGACAGTGACGAAAGCAGCACTTACTGGCACTGCTCTAAAGCAGCACCCAGCGGATTTGCACTACAGTAAACACAGTGGCGACTACTGGCTGCAATACATTACAGCGGCACCTAGTGGAGAACTGCAGTACAGTGACTATAGCAGAACCTAAAGGCTGTAATGTATTGCTTTAAAGCAACACCTAGTGGTTGACAGAACTGCAGTACAGTGACTAAAGCTGCACTTACTGGCTGGAGGAGAACTGCAGTACAGTGACTACAGCAGATCTTAAAGTGCTCTAAAGCAGCACCAAACAGCTGGGAGCAGATTTACACTAAAGTGAACACATTGGCGACTACTGGCTGCAATACATTACAGCGGCACCAGGTGTCTGGTGGGGAACTGCAGTACAGTGACTATAGCAGAACCTACAGGCTGTAATGTATTCATTTATACCAACACCTAGTGGCTGGTGGAGAACTGAAATACAGTGACTATAGCGGCACCTAGAGGCTGGTGGAGAACTGCAGTAGTGACTATAGCGGCACCTAGTGGCTGGTGGAGAACTGCAGTACAATGGCTATAGCGGCACCTAGAGGCTGGTGGAGAACTGCAGTACAGCGGCACCTAGTGGCTGGTGGAGAACTGCAGTACAGTGGCTATAGCAGCACCTAGTGGAGAACTGCAGTACAGTGACTATAGCGGCACCTAGTGACTGGTGGAGAATTGCAGTACAGTGACTATAGCGGTGGCTGGTGGAGAACTGCAGTACAGTGACTATAGCGGCGGCTGGTGGAGAACTGCAGTACAGTGACTATAGCGGCACCTAGTGACTGGTGGAGAATTGCAGTACAGTGACTATAGCGGCACCTAGTGGCTGGTGGAGAATTGCAGTACAGTGACTATAGCGGCACCTAGTGGCTGGTGGAGAACTGCAGTGACTATAGCGGCACCTAGTGTCTGGGCGCAGATTTGCAGTACAGTGACCTGAGAGGCACCCCCACCCGGTCGGTACAGAGCCGCACTACAATGACACATACTTGGTGGTGCAGAGCTGCACATCCCCCATCATGTATTTGGGAAGCTGCTCCTTGATCTGGATCTTGTTCTTCAGAGCCGCCTGGCAGAAGGTTCCGTCCAGCAGCACCTGGTATGGCTCCCGGAAGCGGAAATTGTTCCGGTAGAAGCTCAAGTTCTTCTTGGCGTGTTTCTGCCGAGTGATCTTCATTGTCGGCGGATCACCGACGTGACGTCACCCACACCCGATCCCCGCCGCTCCACCGTACACGTGCGGTGTATTCCGGAAATACGTCACCTTCCTCCTAGACTGGCGCTCCGCCCTTTGGTGTCACATGACCCGCACCCTTCACACGCCGGGCTGCAGGGAGCTGAGCGATGTGTTGCTAGGAGACAGTGTCAGTGTGCTGTACAGAGAATGCTGGCGTGAACCCATGGCTCCCAACTGTCGCTGATTTCGAGGGACTGTCCCTGATTTGGAGCAATGTCCCTCTGTCCCCCATTCCTCCTCATTTTGGTCTGATCTATAAAGATGTATATAAAATGCACTTTCTATCTATCAAAAAGTGTTTTCCAGCGCTAAACCTTTCATCTGATTTCTAAATGGCTGAATTTGTAAATTTCAAAAGCCAATATAAAGGAATAGTAGTGGTAAAAAAAAAAAGCACTTGTAGGTTTAACCAATTTTTTTTTTTTTTTTTTTTTTACAATGCTCCTTTAACCACTTAAAGCGGGGGTTCACCCTGTTAAAAAAAAAAAAAAATGTTTTTTTTTATTAGACCATTACTTTCGGCATCGTAGCGCGAGCTACGGTATGCCGGTCCTAAATTTTTAATCCCCGTACTCACTGTGCTATCGATGATTGAAGAATCCGGGGAATGGGCGTTCCTATGGTGAGAGAAGGTGATTGACGGCCGGCCCTGGCACGTCACGCTTCTCCGGAAATAGCCGAAATAGGCTTGGCTATTCACGGCGCCTGCGCATAGCCTGTGCGCAGGCGCTGTGAATAGCCGAGACCTACTCCGGCTGTCTTCGGGGAGCGTGACGTGCCAGAGCCGGCCGTCAATCATCCTCCCTCTCCATAGGAACGCCCATTCCCCGCGGGAGTCGGATTCTTCAATCATCGATAGCACAGTGAGTACGGGGATTAAAAATTTAAGACCGGCATACCGTAGCTCGCGCTACGATGCCGAAAGTAATGGAATAATGAGGTGAAGGAGGGTGAACTACCGCTTTAAGCCCCGGACCAATATGCAGCGAAATGCCCAGAGGTGTTTTTACAATTTGGCACTGCGCTGCTTTAACTGGTAATTGCGCGGTCATGCAATGTTGTACCGAAACGAAATTTGCGTCCTTTTATTCCCACAAATAGAGCTTTCTTTTGGTGGTATTTGATCACCTATGCGGTTTCTATTTTTTGTGCTATAAACAAAAATAGAGCGACAATTTTGAAAAAAAATCAATATTTTTTACTTTTTTCTATAATAAATATCCCCCAAAAATATATATATAAAAAAAAAATTTCCTCAGTTTAGGCCGATACGTATTCTTCTACATATTTTTGGTAAAAAAATCGCAATAATCGTTTATCGGTTGGTTTGCGCAAAATGTATAGCGTTTACAAAATAGGGGATAGTTTTATTGCATTTTTATTAATTATTATTTTTTTACTACTAATGGTGGCGATCATCGATTTTTTTCGTGACTGCGACATTATGGCGGACACTTCGGACAATTTTGACACATTTTTGGGACCATTGTCATTTTCACAGCAAAAAAATGCATTTAAATTGCATTGTTTATTGTGAAAATGACAGTTGCAGTTTGGGAGTTAACCACAGGGGGCGCTGAAGGAGTTATGTTTCACCTAGTGTGTGTTTACAACTGTAGGGGGGTGTGGCTGTAGGTCTGACGTCATCGATTTTTTCTCCCTATAAAAGGGATCACTCGATCGATGCAGCCGCCACAGTGAAGCACGGGGAAGCCGTGTTTACACATGGCTCTCCCCGTTCTTCAGCTCCGGGGACCGATCACGAGGGGGCGCCCCCTCATCCCGGATCGCTCCCCAAAGATTTCTGACCGCCGCATGTACCGGGGGGACCCCCGACCCACGTCTAGGCAGGGACGTGCGGACACGTCGTTCTGCCTGTCCGTGCCATTTTGCCGACGTATATGTACATGCGGCGGTCGTTACGCGGTTAAGGGGGCGTGACAAGGGGTGTGTCCTATGCTTGCATACTTTTGCTGATAGGTGTCCCTCATTCCCATCTCAAAAAGTTGGGAGGTGTGGGAACCAGAGCTGTGTGTGAACCCCTGTCCCAGGAAGTGTCCCCAATAAAGTGCAGGAAATGTCTCTTACAACGCCTCTGTAAAGGTCTCTAGAAGTGGCCCTAAAATCTTCCTGGAAATATCCTAAGAGATGCCCCTGGTCCCGGTGTCACCCAGAAATATAACCAAAAATGTCTGTGGAAATGTCCTTGGCAATGCCCCCTAAATATAATAAAAATGATCAAAATTAAGAGAGCATAAATGCACAAATATTAAAATCACAAACGGCGCTAATGGTGACAGTTCTAGTGTAGATGCACAAGGCACCACGTCTACACTCCAATGTTGCGTGAAGGAAATCAGTGAGGTATAGGCAAAAAAGTTCCAAATAGAAGTGTGGTCCACTTTAAGAAAGGACAGATAGTAAGCACCTTCCACCCGAACTCCTCTAGAGACACCACGTGGGACACAATAAGCCCCCTCTGGGGTACACACTCACCAGAAAGTAAATAATACAGGGCGATGTATGCGTAACTCCAAACTGATAATCAGCCTTCAAGCAGGGTAATCAAACACATCTGTATAGGAGCTCCAAATTAAACCAGAAAAAAAGACAGAGAAAGTGCCATAGCATAATTCCGTTTTTAATGGATCAAAAATAGTAGCCCACAGAAGCAAAAACCCCTTCAACCATTGAACGTACAATAAAAGTATTTAAAAAGCGCATAATCACCAAATCCTGGATAATAGGTACAGCGTCGCACTGGTCCTGGTTCAGTCTCACAGAGACTGTCAACTTCCGGTTCCAGCCGAGGCACTGGTGGAGCGCAAACGTCACTTCCTGAGCGTCGTGAGAAGCCACGCCCTGACGCGTTTCGTCATAGGACTTCGACAGAGGGCGTGGCCTCACGACGCTCAGGAAGTGACGTTTGCGCTCCACCAGTGCCTCGGCTGGAACCGGAAGTTGACAGTCTCTGTGAGACTGAACCAGGACCAGTGCGACGCTGTACCTATTATCCAGGATTTGGTGATTATGCGCTTTTTAAATACTTTTATTGTACGTTCAATGGTTGAAGGGGTTTTTGCTTCTGTGGGCTACTATTTTTGATCCATTAAAAACGGAATTATGCTATGGCACTTTCTCTGTCTTTTTTTCTGGTTTAATTTGGAGCTCCTATACAGATGTGTTTGATTACCCTGCTTGAAGGCTGATTATCAGTTTGGAGTTACGCATACATCGCCCTGTATTATTTACTTTCTGGTGAGTGTGTACCCCAGAGGGGGCTTATTGTGTCCCACGTGGTGTCTCTAGAGGAGTTCGGGTGGAAGGTGCTTACTATCTGTCCTTTCTTAAAGTGGACCACACTTCTATTTGGAACTTTTTTGCCTATACCTCACTGATTTCCTTCACGCAACATTGGAGTGTAGACGTGGTGCCTTGTGCATCTACACTAGAACTGTCACCATTAGCGCCGTTTGTGATTTTAATATTTGTGCATTTATGCTCTCTTAATTTTGATCATTTTTATTATGTTTTTATTTTTTTAAACGGCTGCTCCCATTACCGTATTATACAGATTGCTCTGCAACCTGCGGAAATCTGTTATTGGATTTTGCAATAGTTTTTTCTGTGTTGGCGCAGGGAGGTGTATTGTAGGCCTTCAATTACACTTTTTTTCTTTTAATGCCCCCTAAATGTCCCTGGAAATGCTTCCAGAAATGTCCCTTGTTTTGCCATCAGTAGAAAATCCCCCCAAATGTTTCTTGAAAAGTCCCTTTTAAAGGGGTTGTAAAGGATTTTTTTCCCCTAAATAGCTTCCTTTACCTTAGTGCAGTCCTCCTTCACTTACCTCATCCTTCCATTTTGCTTTAAAATGTCCTTATTTCTTCTGAGAAATCCTCACTTCCTGTTCTTCTGTCTGTAACTCCACACAGTAATGCGAGGCTTTCTCCCTGGTGTGGAGAAAACCTCTTAAAGTGGAGGTTCACCCTCAAAAAAATTCTGACATCACATGGAGTCGAGCCATCCTACCGACAGAATGCCGGTGTTTTTTTTTTTTCTCAGCACATACCTCGTTATCACGATTTTCACCCCCCGGCAATCCCGCGGGACTGGGCGTTCTCATTCTGACCGTGTGTATGCTCCATCAGACTTTTGCTGTCAGAATTTCCGCCAGCAAAAGATTGAGAGCCGGTTCTCAAATTTTCAGATGGAAAAAATCCTATCGGAAAATCCGATCGTCTGTAGCAATTCCGATGCGCAAAATTCCGACGCATGCTCGGAACCAATTTGACGCATGCTCGGAAGCATTGAACTTCATTTTGTTGTACGTCACCGCATTCTTGACGGACGAAAGTTAAGAGAAATTTTGTGTGACCGTGTGTATGCAAGTCAAGCTTGAGCAGAATTCCGTCGGAAAAACCATCCAAGGTTTTTCTGATGGAAAATCCGATCGTGTGTACGGGGCATTACTCTTTAAATGGTGAAACTGACCTTGTTTGCAGACCAAAGTTCATCCCTTTGATCTGTAAATGAACAGAAATGTGCAATGTTTCTTTTTATATCTCAGCGCCGAGTAATGTTGATAAACATTTCCAGCTGCTTTTTTTTGACAGCTGTGAGCAGGAAACTGCTCTGCACTTGTTACATAGAATCGTGGAAATGCCAGATTAACTGCTTGCCGACCAGCCGCCGCAGTTATACCGCTGCAGGTCGGCTCTCCTGCGCGAGAGCCCAGAGCTATACGTCATCAGCTCTCGCGTAAGCCACTAGGGGGGCGTGCGACTCCTGTGCGTGTGCCCGGCGGGCGTGATCGCCGCCGGGCACACGCGATCGCTCGTTACAGAGTGAGGACCGGGAGCTGTGTGTGTAAACACACAGCTCCCGGTCCTGTCAGGGAGACAAATGCTGATCTTCTGTTCATAGAATGTATGAACAGCGATCAGTGATTTCCCCTAGTGAGGCCACCCCCCCTACAGTTAGAACACACCCAGGGAACATACTTAACCTCCTTCCCCGCCCCCTAGTGTTAATCCCTTCACTGCCAGTGGCATTTTTATAGGAATCCAATGCATTTTTATAGCACTGATCGCTATAAAAATGGCAATGGTCCCAAAAATGTGTCCGAAGTGTCCGCCAAAATGTCGCAGTACCGAAAAAAAATCGCTGATTGCCACCATTACTAGTAAAAAAAAAATATTAATAAAAATGCCATAAAAATACCCCCTATTTTGTAAACGCTATAACTTTTGCGCAAACCAATCAATAAACGCTTATTGCTTATTTTTTTTACGAAAAATATGTAGAAGAATACGTATCGGCCTAAACTGAGCAAAAAAATAGTTTTTTTTTATATTTTTGGGGGATATTTATTATAGCAAAAAGTAAAAAATATTCTTTTTTTTCAAAATTGTCGCTTTATTTTTGTTTATAGCGCAAAAACTCAAAACCGCAGAGGTGATCAAATACCACCAAAAGAAAGCTCTATTTGTGGGGAAAAAGGACGCCAATTTTGTTTGGGAGCCACGTCGCACGACCACGCAATTGTCAGTTAAAGCGACGCAGTGCCGAATCGCAAAAAGTGCTCTGGTCTTTGACCAGCAATATGGTCCGGGGGTTAAGTGGTTAAATGGTGAAACTGACCTTGTTTGCAGACCAAAGTTCATCCCTTTGATCTGTAAATGAACAGAAATGTGCAATGTTTCTTTTTATATCTCAGCGTGAGTTCCTGCACTTTTTTCACAGCAGGAACTCAGTTCCCTTTACAGGACTAGAGCAGCCGAGAGCAGTCGAGCTGCCCGAGCCAATCCTTCACTAAGCGGCGATGCCCAGCTCGAGTCACTGTCAGGGGCAGGCGAACCTTAGTAATCCTTTATGTTACTGGCCGCTTCCTGTATATGGATTCATCGGGTAGTGTGCAGGTATTCCGTCACTTCCTCGATGCCGCAATGTCTCCTGGGAGCTTTTGTCTTTGTTCCCAGGAGACATTGCGGAGGTCTGCCGCGAGTTATCGCGGGATTTAGAAAAAACTTGCTTCTTTCTAAATCCCGCGATAACTCGCGGCAGACCTCCGCAATGTCTCCTGGGAACAATGACAAAAGCTCCCAGGAGACATTGCGGCTAGGAGGAAGTGACGGAACACCCGCACACTACCTGATGAATCCATACAGGAAGCGGCCAGTAACATAAAGGATTACTAAGGTACAGTGGATCGAAAAAAAAAAAAACATGCGGTTTAGTAATTATGCATATGAGCGTATAATTTTTTTTTTTTGGTGGGGGAGTGGATCTTGGGTGGGAGTTCCCACACTTTTTTCCCCAGGACTTGACCCCTGTGCATTACAAGGTGCCGAAACGCAATGCAACCAACCACAACAACACAAAAATGTTGAAGATGTTTTGGATATTTTGGTGCTTCAGAAGCCTATTGATTCCAATGGGTTGCCTTAGTACAACGCACATTAATGCGTGACATAACGCACAAATATAAGTAGCTCTTAATGTTTTTACAGTTTAGAACTAATAGGTAGATTCAGAGAGAAGTGCCTAAACTTGCGGCGGCGTAGCTTAGCCTGTTTAGGCCACGCCGCCGTAAGTTAGCTAGACAAATATATGATTCTCAATGTACTTGCCTGCTATTATACGGCGGCGTAGCCTAAAGCGGACGGGCGTAAGGGCGCCGAATTCAAATGTCTTGGAGGGGGGCGTGTTTGATGGCAATGAGGCTTGACCTCACGTTTTTTACGTTTTTTTTAACTGCGCATGCGCCGGGCGCCTACACTTCCCAGTGTGCATTGCGGCTACGTACGCCGCACGGGCCTATTGATTTCGACGTGGACGTAAACGACGTACATCCCGATTCGCGGACGACTTACGCAAACGACGTAAAAAAATTGAATCTCGCGGCGGGAACGGCGGCCATACTTTAACATTGTTATTCCACCTAATAGATGGAATAACTTTAGGCCTGCTAATGCCTTACGGAAATGGCGTAAATCGACTGCGGCGGCCGGGCGTACGTTCGTGAATCAGCGTATCAACTCATTTACATATTCTACGCCGACCGCAATGGAAGCGCCACCTAGCGGCCAACCAAAATATTGCAATCTAAGATAGGACGGCGCAAGCCGTCCTATCTTAGATATGTTTAAGCGTATCTCTGTTTGAGAATACGCTTAAACATAAGTCGGCGTAGATTCTGAGTTAGGTCGACTTATCTACTGAAATGTTTCTTCCTCCTGAGCTGAAACTGGGTCAGACACTTTCCCTTCTTCTCATTGGCACATTGGGTTTGAATATGATAATTATCTCAACACCACTCCAGGCTCTCCAACATTGTTTTGTGTTTGATGCATTGTTCAAGATGCGTCTTTTCATACTCCCTCGAAGCAATCTTTGTTTATGAAATATGTTTTTAACCGCTGCGCCTTTTTTCCCCCCCCACCAGCTGACAATTCAGCATCACTTTCAGTTTCTCCCTAGGATGTGTTTGCCATAGTACATGTGTGTCGGAAATCATCTCGTATTGTGTAATGCAAATGAATTCATTGTTTTTCCGAACATCATTTTATACCTATTGTCAGCAGATTGCATATTGTAGCCATTGGCAATCCTATCTGTAGAAGTCTGAGAGAATACTTATTCTATAACATTGGCTTACCTTCACCTTCATTTGATAAGCACAGCAGCGGCACAATTTAATTATTCTAGACTATAGCACCAACATATTATGCAGTCCATATGGGATATGAAGGCATCTACAATGTGTCCTGTTTCTTTGTCCTTTCTAGCAAACTTGTTGCTGGAAAAGTTGCCACCAGCAACAGGATTACTAACGCCTATAGGAGGAAGCCAATTACCCTACCACTGTGATTGCGGAAAGAAGCCTGTAGCACAGTCCCCTTGAGGACTGCTTGGGTTTACCTGCTCCTCTGCCCCGCCATAACCTGTGAACCTTCCAACCCACCTGACACTCTGGCAGTGTTGCCAACGGACAGTTGGTAAAAACTGGCACTTTTTCCCCCATTTGTAAATGTCCGTGGTTGCGGGAATGTGCCAGTAAAAATAACCGAGATCGGTTCGGCTTTGAACTGCGCATGGAGGTTGGAGGCAGGGGGTAATTGGAGGCAGGGGGTGATGGTGGCTGCGGTGGCACCGCAGAGGGGGATGGAGGTAGGGGGCAATAGAGGCAGGGAGAGATTGGAGGCAGGAGGAGATTGAAGGCAGGGGGTGATTGGAGGCAGTGGGCGTTGGTGGCACCGCAGAGGGGGATGGTGGCACCGCAGAGGCTGATGGAGGCAAGGGGCAATAGAGGCAGGGAGAGATTGGAGGCAGGGGGAGATTGGAGGCAGGGAGTGATTGGAGACAGGGGTTTTTGGTGGCACCGCAGAAGGGGATGGAGGCAGGGGACGATGGAGGCAGGGGGTGATTGGAGGCAGGGGGCCTGGGGGAGATTGGAGGCAGAGGGAGTTTTGAGGCAGGGGGAGATTGGAGGCAGGGGGAGATTGTGGCACCGCAGAGGGGGGTGAAGGCAGGGGGTGTTGCTGGCAGAGGGGGATGGAGGCAGGGGGTGATGTGACTAAATAATTTGCCCTTAATATATCGAAAATAACATAAATATGTTTTTTTTACCTTAATATCTACCTTAAATCATATTGCTATTTGCCTAGCGTACTTGTTTGTAGCCTAATAGCTAGATTCAGGTAGCCGGGCGCATCTTTGAGGCGGCGTAGCGTATCGTATCGTATTTACGCTATGCCGCCGTAAGTCAGAGAGGCAAGTGCTGTATTCACAAAGCACTTGCCTCCTAAGTTATGGCGGCGTAGCGTAAATGGGGCCGGCGTAAGCGCGCCTAATTCAAATGAGGATGAGGGGGCGTGTTTTATGTAAATGTTATGTGACCTGACGTTTTTTACGAACGGCGCATGCGCCGTCCGTGTACATATCCCAGTGTACATTGCTCCAAAGTACGCCGCAAGGACGTATTGGTTTCAACGTGAACGTAAATTACGTCCAGCCCCATTCATGGACGAGTTCCGCAAACAACGTAAAATTTTCAAATTTCGACGCGGGAACGACGGCCATACTTAACATTTACTAGGCCAGCTATTTGTTCGACTAACTTTACGCCGGAAAAAGCCATACGTAAACGACGTAAAAATAATGCGCCGGGCGCACGTACGTTCGTGAATCGGCGTATCTAGTCATTTACATATTCTACGCCGAACTCAACGGAAGCGCCACCTAGCGCCAGCGGAAAAATTGCACCCTAAGATACGACGGCGTAGGAGACTTACGCCGCTCGTATCTTAGCCTAATTTAAGCGTATCTGGTTTCCAGAATACGCCTAAATTTACACCGGCGTAGATTCAGAGTTACGATGGCGTATCTACTGATACACCGGCGTAACCCTACCTGAATTCAGCTATAAATCCTGAAATTTGCACCTAAAAATTTAATTTAGTGACTTTTGCGAAATGCCATTAAAAACGTGGCTGCGCCAGTAAATTTCGGGTGTCGTGCTAGTAAATTTCAATCTGGTAGGTTGGCAATTCTTCACTCTGGGTTCAGACATCTTTCATAAGCACCTTTAAATGACACGTCACACAAGTCAATATATTTGTATTATCTCAGCTTTTACTGGAATAAGCAAAGTAGTATTTTTTTTTAAAAAAAGGGAAGGGCAATAGATCAACCGAGTTCTGGATAACAACCCAGACTCGGTAGAGGAATTCCCCAAACACAGCTTAAGAACAGTTTAACAATGGAAGAATACAATACACACGTAAAAAGGGAAACCCTGGTCTGGCCTATTCAACGTTTGAATCCTAATGAGAGATCAGATAGAATAAGGATAGTGTAGGGCCCTTTAAATAGTAACAACAGCAATGTGCGAGATGCAGGCCTGATAGTCTTCATCGGCAGTTGGAGCTCATTTGAATATATCCAGTAAGGCACAGTGATACATTAACAGACTGACTGGCTTAAACAGGCTAATGGTACTTTTTGAAATGGTTGTAGGCAAAGGTGTCTATGTACAGTGTTCATATAGGACTTGCAGTAAAGTGTTCCCAAGGTAAAGGTGTCTGTACACAGTGTTCAAATAAAATGACCTGGCAAAGATTGCAGAAGCTGTGCAATTGCCCTCTCACCAACGACTGAACCGAACTAGATGCCTTGCAGACAGAGATCCGGGAATAGACATCCATCAATAGAACTGCCAGTGATGACTCACGGGTGCGGAGCATAGATGAACATGATGTTAAGCTGCTGAGTTTGTGCCACATAGATGTCTGACGAACAGCAAGCAGAGTTAAGCATTCAAAGGCTGGGCTGAAATCACTTGGATACCGTGAGGTAGGCTGCAACCTCTCTCTCCCCGTGTGCATTCCGCAAGCCCCAGGAAGAAGAGAGCGCGGGCAGATCTCCTGTCTCCTTTATAGGCTTTCCCAGAGGTCTCCTCGACTGGTAACAAGGATCTCTAGGATGTGTAGTCCTGGTGTATGGTTAGGCAATGGAATTTCTGGTCATAAAGACTACTAATCCCACAATCCATTGGGTTGGGCTCACCAATATGGACACAGTCACTGGCGCCCAGCATTAAAGAGACACAACTACAGGTAGGGAATGATGAGGAAACATATTGTATTATGATTATAGACCACATCGCTACAAGCCTATGCAAATATGCAGGGCTGCTGATAGGGCAGTACAACCAGCCCTGTTGTACCGGGCCCGCCCAGTTAATTGCTGCATTAAATTAAAAAAATTAAAAATCGAGCTTGCTAAATTGTTCCCCCCGCTCCTACTTGTTTATGGAGTTGGTTATACCATTTTCCTGGGCCCCATCAGGTCAACAGAGGGGCCCAGGTGCTCACAGAGGAGGGACTATTTTTTTATTTTTGGGGCGCATGTGCATCGTGCCGCCCGCTACTCTGATAACATGATTCTCCGCCCGGTGCCCGCCTCCAGTTCTCACTTGCCAAGATGCGAGGTGGCTGACAGGAAACATCTGAAGGATACGGTGACCAGACATCCCCGGTTTCCGGGGACAGTCCGCGGATTGAGGACACTGTCCCCGGACCAAGTCTGTCCCTGGATTTGTCCCCGGATTGGATTTGAACAGGGGCTGGCGCAATTTCAAAGATAGTCAGTGCAGAATTAAAAAAAACAATTCTGAATTACACCCCCCCACTCCACCACTCCTACTAGCTTAGGGGGGGGGGTATGTTCCATTACCTGTGCCCCTTTCTGATGATCATGTGCTGGTCAGAGCGGAGGGAATATTTTTTCAGTTTCGGCACATGCCCATTCAGCTCCACTGCCTTGGCTCAAGTCCCGGCCAGCCGCCTGCCTGCTTATTTCCTTGCCTTCCCTGGTGGAGTGATCTTCCCCACCCAGTAGTAGCCGGGGGCCCGGAGAGTGAGACTCGACAGGCTGTGGGCCGGGCAGAGAGTAGCTCATTGCCAGTAAAAAAAAAATGATATGTCCCCGGATTTCATTTTAATGAAGTAGATCGTGGCTGCAATGGACACAGTGAGTGGAGAATAGAATAGAATCCTCACTGTGTCCTAATATACAGTTTATCTCACAGCACAGCGGACTATTATCAGCATTACAATAATCATCACAGGCAGCACGTCTCTATCATGGCTCTATATCACATGGCTGCTGAGGGTGCTGACTTTGTTATGGCTGCGCTGTGTTACAATCTGTTACACACAGTACAGCCATAAGTTAAAAAGTCAGCAAACAGCCATGTGACACAGAGCCATGATAGAGCACCTGTTTAATGTGCTGCCTGTGATGATTATTGTAATGCTGATCATAATGCCGCGTACACACGATCGTTTTTCGGCTTGTAAAAAACTACGTTTTAAAAAAATGTCATTTAAAACGATCGTGTGTGGGCTTCACAGCATTTTTTGGGTTCTGGGAAACGACAAAAAAAAAATTCTAACATGCTTCATTTTTTAACGACGTTTTAACCACTTAAGGACCGGACCAATATGCTGCTAAATGACCCAAGGGGTTTTTACAATTCTGCACTGCGTCGATTTAACAGACAAGTCCTTTTTTCCCCACAAATAGAGCTTTCTTTTGGTGGTATTTGATCACCTCTGCGATTTTTATTTTTTGCGCTATAAACAAAAATAGAGCGACAATTTTTAAAAAAATTCAATATTTTTGACTTTCCTGACTGACTCCATGGCAGCCTACGTGTGGGTTAATCCCGCCTCCTCTCCATTGATAGGACCCCATACCCATAAAGGTTTACTCACCGCCCAGTACTGGTGTTCCTTTTTTGTCCTCCTCCATGGATCAAGGAAATACAGAGTTGTTCAAGACTTACTTGGAAAAAGGATAGCACACTTTAAGCGGTGCAGCTCGGATCCCAGCCATGGGCGGGTGGAGAGCTTTGCAGCAACTTTCCCCTCCGCTGTGTGGTTGTTGCTGTGTGTGCTGAAGATCCGGACTTCTGGCTGGCAAGGTCTTATTTTACTCATGGCAGTCACCTATGTGTTGTATATCGTTTTGTTTGTGTATTTTGCCTGTATGGCGGCTGGAGCGCTCCTGCGTTCCAGCGCCGTTTTCTTCCTCTTCCTGGTGTGAGCATCAGAGCCCTTCGCGCATGCGCAATGCCCTCTCTCAGAGCGAGGCTTGGTTCGCGCATGCGCAGTCGGACGAGACTCGCGGCGGCCGCGCAGGCGCCGTTGAGTCATTCACCACTGCGCAGGCGCGTACGTGGACAGCGTCATGACGTCATCGGCGGGGATTTTAAAATCAGCTGCTCGCCTGTGTACATTGGGGTTTTTCCTGACAGGCGAGCAGCTGACACTGTGATCTGTGCCAGGTTAGTGTGAGGGTTATGCCTATGTTTAGGCATGGATCCCAAACCTGCTATTCCTTCTCATGCATTGTTTAGAGATGATTTTAGGTACTGCATATTATTCATTAATTTTCTTAATGTATTGTTTTTTTCCTTGCATAGCAATCGTTTAAATTATATTTTCTCTATGGCATTTGGAAAATGTTTCCCCTTCTTAAAGGGGCAGTGTCTTATATTTTTATTTTTCATCTGGCACCTTAGGATCTCTTCCGCTGTTCACAGTACTATGCAGGTCCAAGACACTATGGACCAGTCACCGTCTACAGGTGGCCAGCCCTCACGCACAAGGTATGTGCGGGTGAGGGGGGGCGTAGGGGTGGAAGTCTCACTTTATATAATTGTCTGACTTATTTCCCCTATATATATTTGTTTTTTCTCAGCCCTTCCGGTCCTGATCCTTATGCCGTTATCGAATCCGCAGACCTTGCCAGGCCGCATCAACGTTCATCTTCCAAATCCAAATAAACGAAGATCTCCATCTTCATCTTCCCATCAGAGGAGAAGTTCCCATTCCTCCTCCAGACACCGCTCCCACCGCCACGATAGCCGCTCTGATCACAGAGCTTGCTGGGGATGTGACACTTACGTCCCGGAGGGCAAATCATTATGTGACCGATGCTACGCCCGGGCGGTTGGGGAAAAGGAGACTGAAGATCGTCGTATCGAGTCTCTTGTGGAACGTGTGGTGCAAAAATCTTTGAGAGAAAATGTCTCCCACACACAAAGTCAAACCGGTACCATCAGGTCTGGTTCTCCAATCATTGAGGTCCATGAGGATCCTGGTCCTTCCCAGCCTCGCGCTGCTTCCCCAGATTCCCAGGAGGGTGAACTGGAAAGCGATGTGGAGAGTCTGGAATTCGACTTCTCCCAAGTGACACCACTTATCAAGGCAATCAAAGAGGCTCTCTTATGGGAAGAGCAACCTACTTCTCCAGCTAAGCAAAAGAAATATTTTAAACGCCTGGGGAAGGAACGCCCAAGTTTTCCGTTGTTAACCGAACTAAAGGGCATTTTTGAAGAAGAATGGAGTAGAGTAGACAAGAGGTCCTCTATGGCCAACAAGGCCTCCAGACTGTATCCCTTCAAAGCAGATGACGTTAAACACCTGGAGAATATTCCTGTGGTAGACGCAGCAGTGACACGACTTGCCAAACATGTTACACTGCCACTGGCTGATTCAGTATCTTTCAAGGACGGTCTTGATAGGAGAATGGATCAAGACCTCAAAAGAATCTACGGTCTGGCCGGCACAGCCTGCAAACCTGCTTTGGCCTTGGCAGCTTTATCCAAAGCAATGGAGGCCTGGACGGAAAATGTGGACTCCTTCCTTAAAGGTGTCTCGGAAGAGCTGGCCAGAAGTTCTGCTACTTCAGAACTTAAACTTGCAGTTGCCTTTCTGGGGGAGGCATCCGTTGATTTAATTCGCCTATTGGCAAGAATTATGCTGTCCTCTGTTACAGCCAAAAGGGCCTTGTGGTTGCGCCCCTGGGTCGCCGACCCATCGTCCAAACAAAATTGGTGTAAGATTCCCTTTGAGGGATCATCCCTGTTTGGCAACAAGCTGGATGACGCCATTTCTAAAGCTACAGGTGGTAAATCAGGTTTTCTCCCCCAGGATAGGCGTCAGTCCGGTAAGAAGAAACCTCAATTCCGAAGGTATAGCCCGGACCGCACTAGAGAAGCTCGCGCCTACAGACCTGGCGGTAACTTCAGAAGAAACTGGGGTAGAGGCCGTGCATCTTTTCGTAAACCAGCGCCTTCTAACCAAGCGTCGAGTGGACGCGATCAGGCTAAGTCCTTTTGAGACAACGCCCGCCCAGGCGGATCGGGTGGGAGCTCGACTGCTCCTCTTTCGGCACGTTTGGGCGGCCTCGATCACGGACTTTTGGGTCATCAAGACAATAACATCAGGCCACGCATGGTCGTTCTCCAGCATTCCTCTTCCAAGGTTCATTTCCACCCTTCTCCCAAGATCAGCGGAACAAAGACAGGTCCTTCTAACCTATGTGGATCTACTCAAATCCCAAGGAGCAGTAGTTTGCGTCCCAAAGGACGAACAGTTTCATGGAGTATACTCCCCCCTCTTCTTGGTGCAGAAGAAAAGCGGTGCTTGGCGTCCAGTCATAGATTTGACCTATCTAAACAAATCTATAAAACACAGAAGGTTCAAGATGGAAACCCTGTCAACAATCCAGCGAGCCATACAGCCAGGCGATTGGATGATCTCGATAGATCTGAAGGACGCTTATTTCCACGTTCCGGTGGCAATCGAGCTACAGAAATATCTCAGGTTCCACGTTGGACAAGAACACCTTCAATTTGTGTGCCTACCCTTTGGGCTGACAACCTCACCACGAGTCTTCACCAAAACCCTGTTGGCTGTAGTGGCCCTTATCAGACTGAAAAAGATAAGACTTTATCATTATCTAGACGACCTCCTTGTCCTAGCCCAGGACAAGACACAGCTCTTAAAGCAAAGAGATCAGGTAATCTCGATCCTGTCCGAATTCGGTTGGCTCCTGAACTTAGCGAAAAGCCATCTGGAACCAACTCAGTGCCTAGTATATCTGGGGGCCCAGTTCGACACAGTGAAGAATACCATCTCTCTTCCGATGGAAAAGATCCCGGTGATTCAAGAGAGGATTTCTCGAGCGTTAGACACGCACCACCTGAAGGCATTCCAGTGTCTAAAGATCATCGGAACAATGGTCTCCACAACCCCCATGGTGAAATGGGCATTGTGGAGACTACGTCCCTTCCAGTCCGGCTTCCTCAAGCAGTGGAAATCAGGCAACAAGAATCAGCAGATTCGCATCTCATCCTCCATGAGGAGCAGCCTCTTTTGGTGGCTTCAGCCAAAAAATCTACGGAACTGCCACTCCATCGCCCCGGTCTCCTGGGTCACAGTAACGACCGATGCCAGTGGCTACGGCTGGGGGGCCCTATGTGGTACAAACATGGCACAGGGCAGATGGGGTGCTCGCCTCCGCAATCCGGGCTCGAATATCCTAGAACTTCGAGCAGCCTGGTGTGCCCTCCAGTCCTTCTCCCAACTCCTGAAGGGAGAGTCAGTACTGTTGAGGATGGACAATACCACAGCAGTGTCCTATGTCAAGAGGCAAGGAGGGACACGGAGTTCGTCTCTTCTACGGGAAGTCGAACCCATCATGAAGTGGGCACAGGAAAACCTGGTCAACCTGACAGCAGTCTTTATTCCCGGAGTACAGAACTCCCAGGCAGACTTTCTTTCTCGCACTCAGGTGGACATCAACGAGTGGTCTCTACACTTTCAAACGTTCCAATGGATCTTGTCTCTGGGAGTCAGTCCCCAAGTAGATCTTTTTGCTTCACAGCACAATGCCAAGATGGAGAAGTTCTACTCGAGAGGTCATTGCAGTCAGGCGATCGGGACGGATGCCTTGACGGATCGGTGGAGTTTCCAGAGGGCATATGCTTTTCCCCCGATCCCAGTAATTCTGAGATTTCTACAGAGACTTCAAGCAGAAGAGGTCGAGGTGACACTAGTGGCTCCCTACTGGCCGAACAGGCCATGGTTCCCTCTCCTGGTCCAACTGAGCTATCGGGACCCAGTACCTCTACCAGTCAGACCGGACCTTCTCTCTCAGGGTTCGCTCCTACACCCTTGTCCGGCTCTGATGAAACTGACGGTCTGGTTTTTGAGAGGGAGAGGCTGGAATCCCTTGGGTGCGCCTCTAGAGTGATCTCCACGCTGATGAGCTCGAGAAGGGCAAGCACGAATAAAGTCTATGGAAGAATTTGGGCTAAGTTTGTGGAATTCTCTACGGTCTCAGGCAGGTCCTTTAGGAATCCAGAAATCCAAGATGTATTGAGTTTTCTCCAAACAGGGTTAGATCTTCCCTTATCCGTGAGTTCACTGAGAGTTCAAATCTCGGCTCTGTCGGCCTTCTCTGGAATTTCGTGGGCAGTTCACCCACTAGTTAAACAATTCTTTCGAGGGGCATCAAGGTTGAAACCTCAAAGGAGGCCAAGATTTCCCAAGTGGGATCTCCCACTAGTCCTGGATTTTCTGAGTGGACTCAGTACGTCGGGGCCCTCCCCGTCCTCTATAAAGGACTTTTCAGCTAAAGTAGCATTCTTGGTCGCTATCACCTCGGCCAAAAGAGTGTCGGAGATTGGTTTCCTGGGTCACAAGGAGCCATTCCTGACCTTCTTCCCAGATCGGGTGGTTTTGATACCCATGCTGGGTTCAAATCCGAAAGTTTCTTCTGTCTTTCATGAGAATCAAGAAGTTGTCCTTCCTACCTTCAGGTCTTCGGATTCCAATGAGACTCACCCTCTAGACATGGGCAAGATCCTTTCTGAATACATCCAGATGACGTCCCCCTTTAGACGTTCAGATCATTTGTTCATCCTGCACTCAGGCAGTAACAAGGGGAAAAAGGCTTCTGCCAGAACAATCGCGGCCTGGATCGTTCAGACAATTCAGCAGGCGTACAGGGCGAAGGGCTTGGCTCCCCCGCAAGCGGTGACAGCTCACTCTACCAGAGGGATGGCAGCTTCCTGGGCGGCAGCTCGTCATGTGGCTCCAGATGTCATCTGTAGAGCGGCCTCTTGGTCTTCTATACATACCTTTATGTCTCATTACTGTGTTGAGCCTGCATCTCTTTCCTCTGTGAATTTTGGTTTATCAGTTTTGTCAGTTGACGGGACAAATTAAAATTTATTTTTTGTTCAGCATACCCACCCGTGTGGTCTGGCTAGTTATTTCCCACACGTAGGCTGCCATGGAGTCAGTCAGGAAAAAGGAAAATTTATTATCATACTTACCGTAATTTTCCTTTCCTGATGGACTCCATGGCAGACGGAGTTCCCACCCTGAAATAATGGAGTCGGGATAGTTACGGAACACCAGTACTGGGCGGTGAGTAAATCTTTATGGGTATGAGGTCCTATCAATGGAGAGGAGGCGGGATTAACCCACACGTAGGCTGCCATGGAGTCCATCAGGAAAGGAAAATTACGGTAAGTATGATAATAAATTTTCCTTTTTTGCTCTATTAAATATCCCCCAAAAACATATATTACATTTTGTTTTTCCTCAGTTTAGGCCGATACGTATTCTTCTACCTATTTTTGGTAAAAAAAATCGCAATAAGCGTTTATCTGTTGGTTTGCGCAAAATTTATAGCGTTTACAAAATAGGGGATAGTTTTATTTATTTTATTTTTTTTTTACTACTAATGGCGGCGATCAGCGATTTTTTTCGTGACTGCGACAATATGGCGGACACTTCGGACAATTTTGACACATTTTTGGGACCATTGTAATTTTCACAGCAAAAAATGCATTTAAATTGCATTTTTTATTGTGAAAATGACAGTTGCAGTTTGGGAGTTAACCACAGGGGGCGCTGTAGGAGTTAGGGTTCACCTAGTGTGTGTGTTTACAACTGTAGGGGGTGTGGCTGTAGGTCTGACGTCATCGATCGAGTCTCCCTATAAAAGGGATCACACGATCGATGCAGCCGCCACAGTGAAGCACGGGGAAGCCGTGTTTACATAGGGCTCTCCCCGTTCTTCAGCTCCGGGGAGCGATCGCGGGGGGGCGGCTAGAAACGAATAGCCGCGCCCTCGTCCCGATCGGACCCCCGACCCACGTCTAGGCAGGGACGTACAGGTACGCCAATGTGCCTGTCCGTGCCATTCTGCCGACGTATATGTACATGCGGCGATCCGGAAGTGGTTAAACAATGTCATTTTTCGGGTTGTAAAAAATGATCGTGTGTGGGCTTAAACGACGTGAAAAACCCGCGCATGCTCAGAAGCAAGTTATGAGACGGGAGCGTTCGTTTTGGCAAAACTACCATTCATAATGGAGTAAGCACATTCATCACGCTGTAACAGACAGAAAAGCACGAATCGTCTTTTACTAACACGAAATCAGCTAAAGCAGCCCTAAGGGTGGCGCCATCCAAATTGAACTTCCCCCTTATAGTGCCGTCGTACGTGTTGTACGTCACCGCGCTTTGCTAGAGCATTTTTTTTTAACGATCGTATGTGGGCAACGTCGTTTTAATGATGAAGTTGTAAAAAACGTTGTTTGTTCCATGCTGAAAAATTATCGTGTGTATGCGGCATAAGACGTTGAGATACTACTTTACACTTCAATTGGGGGAGCAGTAAAAGTGCAGTGGAGTTGCATTTTTACCACCCCCCCCCCAAACCAATCCCCTTTAAACACTTCCCATTCAGTGATGTACTAGTATGTCGCTGGATGGGAAGTGTGATATCTTGGTCATCACTGCAGCAATGTATGAGCTATTATTTTTTAGCCCCAGCAATGTACACAAGCCACTACCAGCTTGAACAAGTATCTTACCAAACTGATCTTGGTTTAATTAGATGCTTTGGCGGCCAGAGGCCCCAGATCTCTCCATAAAGAGGACCTGCCATGGCTCTTGCTAGCACAATGGATGTTATTTATCCCTTGTAAAAGCAAAAAAAGAAAGAAAAAAAAAGGTTAAAAATACAGTGTGCATTTTTTGCATTTTTAATAAAATAAAATGAAAAATGTATTTAAACTGCCCCCGCTCTTTCGTGCTTATGCAAAATTGCGAACTCACACGTTGGCCCCACATAAGTGTGTAAACAGCAACAAACCTGCATTTTGTTTTGAGACTGGGTCAGGGGCGGGGCCAGGGGTGAGAGGTCAATGGCATGGCTAAAGGTGGCCCCGCCAGGTAGGAAGTATGTGGCCCCATAGTTTCTAACTGCATATGCGGCCCTGCATATGGATCTGCCCACTGCTCTGCACTGTTAGTCAAAAGTAAAGCAGACCTGAGGGGGAGCTAGCCTCTCGGTTCTTGATCAGGCACTGCCCACCCCTACATCATAACTCCTTGGCCATGCGTAGGGTTGCCACCTCATCCCTTTAGTCCAGGATCACACTGGTACGACATGACTGTTGTACAACATCATCCTACTTTGCCGTGTGACATCGGTCCTACTTCGGTCCTACTTCCATCGACTTAAATGAACAAGATAAGATTTTTCTCTGACTTTTGAGATAGTTGACCTGTCCTTTTACCAATCAAAACAATTCCAGTGTGACATAAATTCCCTTTACTGCTGCTGTAGTCACCATGTTGGATGCCACAAGTCTGATGGATAGGACAAGGATTTGAATTTGATCCAACTTCAATGATATTCAATGGGCTGAAGTATGACCAAAGTAGCGCAGGAACCTTTTTCAAAGTTGGACCGACTTGTATCGGACCAGTTAAGGCATAGGAGATCTACTACAGGGTGGGGGGTGAGGGATAGGAGACCTACTACAGGGTGGGGGGTGAGGGATAGGAGACCTACTACAGGGTGGGGGTTGAGGGGGAAATGTACCACAGGGTTGTGGGGGACCTGGGGGTCTCACTTACCTTTAGGACATGTGATGACAAAGGCTACCCATCCCGCCAGGAGGGAAGTGCTGAGGATGATGGTGGCCAGGCCCTTCTTTCCATCATCTCTGAGCTCTATTGGACATCACTGATGTACCCCGCTCAGCAGGGGCGGGCCTTATAGAACAGAGGCTGTATATGGGCAGCACAGAGGCTTAGCGATGAGCCTTGCAGCACTGGAGTCCTTGGTTAAAAATCCTGACCAGGACACTATCTGCATGGAGTTTTCATGTTCTCCCTGTGCTTGCGTGGGGTTTCCTCCGGGTTCTCTGGTTTCCTCTAACACTATAAAAGACATGCTACTCTCTTTCTTTCCTTCTCTCTCTTTTTTTCTTCTCTCTCTTTCTTTCCTTCTCTCTCTCTTTCTTTCCATAATCTCTGAGCTCTATTGGACATCACTAATGTACCCCACTCAGTGGGGGCGGGCCTTATAGAATAGAGGCCATATATGGGCAGCACAGAGGCTTAGTGGTTAGCCTTGCAGCATTGTTGTCCTTGGTTCAAATCCTGACCAGGACACTATCAGCATGTTCTCGCTGTGCTTGCATGGGTTTCCTCCGGGTTCTCTGGTTTCCTCCCACACTATAAAAGACATGCTACTTTTTGCGTTGGTGGTGCAGTGGTGAGCATAGCTGTTTTCTAAGCAGATGACCCGGGTTCGATTCCTGGCCAACGCCATCTCCAAGAGACCTGCCTCCCCAGGGGGGAAAGTGTTATACAGATTAAGTGTTGACTATATATGAAAAAGGAAAGAGATTTGTCGATACAACATAGAGGGACTCGGCGTCTCCTCGAGCAACCTATCCCAGACAACGTCCTTTTGATGACGAAACGCGTAGGTGTGGCCAGCTGATTCGACTCGACGGCATCACGCCTTGTACACAGAGTTACACAGATACGGAGCTCAACAGACAGGAGAAACCTCGAGGAGACGCCGCGTCCCTCTATGTTGTATTCACCGCAAAAATATAACAACCTAAGTGTAAGTGCAACATTTTAGCAGATTAAACATTTTGTTAAACGGTAATAAGCTATGGAGTCTCTTTTTGTTTTTCACCCCTTGAGACATTAGGATACCACCTTGTGCTTACCAACCATTCGGACTGAGTCTTTTGGGTCTTTTAAACCCCTGTGCCTGGAGAGACCGCCGTGATAGCGGTCACCCACCTTTGGTAAGGAGACTATTAGGTAGATTCACACACATTGGCCTAACTTTAGGGCGGCCTAGCCTAGCCTTTTTAGGCTACACCGCCGTAAATTAGTTAGGCTAGTAGTGATTCACAATCTACTTACCTGCTAATCTACGATGGCGTAGCCTAAAACGAGCGGGCGTAAAGGCCGCGCAAAATTCAAATTGCTTGGAGGGGGGCATGTTGTATGGAAATGAGGCTTGACCTCACGTTTTTTGACGTTTTTTGACACTGCGCATGCGCCGGGCGACTACATTTCCCAGTGCGCATTGCGGCTAAGTAGGCCGTACGGGCCTATTGATTTCGACGCGGACGTAAACGACGTAACTCCCTATTCGCAGACGACTTACGCAAACGACGTAAAAAATTCGAACCTCGCGGCGGGAACGGCGGCCATACTTTAACATCATAGGTGGAATAACTTTAGGCCGCCTAAGGCCTTACAGAAACTACGTAATTCGACGGCGTAGGCCTGGTGTACGTTCGTGAGTCGGCGTATCCCCACATTTACATAATCTACGCCGGCTGCAATGGAAGCGCCATCTAGCGGCCATCAGGAAACATTGCAAGCTAAGATAGAACAGCGCAAGCCGGCCTATCTTAGCTTTGTTTAAGTGTATCTATGTTAGAGAATACACTTAAACAAACGCCGGCGTAGATTCAGAGTTAGGTCGGCTTATCTACTGATAAGCCGGCCTAACTCTTTGTGAATCTACCTATATGTTACCATCATTTGGGTGTCTTACTGGTGGAAGAAGATCCCTCTTTTCACAAATTTAACCTTTGTGCACCGTTGCGAATTTTACTATAAGGACTTTTGCCTCCTTGGCTTATCGTTTTCACTTATGAATTTGGAACTTTTTTTCACAATTTATTTTTTTACTATTTTGCATCAATGTTTTTGATCATATTCAGATATTTATTTACACTTGTGTTCACATATCAGGTTTGTCACGTTTTATTTAGCGCTGTGACTTGCTATATATATATTTGGGTCGGCTTATGCCGCGTACACACAATCGGTCCATCCGATGAGACTGGTCTGATGGACCGTTTTCATCGGTTAACCGATGAAGCTGACTGATGGTCAGTCATGCCTACACACCATCGGTTAAAAAAACGATCGTGTCAGAACGTGGTGACGTAAAACACAACGACGTGCTGAAAAAAACGAAGTTCAATGCTTCCAAGCATGCGTCGACTTGATTCTGAGCATGCCTGGATTTTTAACCAATGGTTGTGCCTACTAACGATCGGTTTTGTTCTATCGGTTAGGTATCCATCGGTTAAATTTAAAACAAGATTGCATTTTTTTAACCATTGTATAAATAACCGATGGGGCCCACACACGATCGGTTTGGTCCGATGAACCCTTCTCATCGGTTTGACCTATCGTGTGTTAGCGGCATTATACTCAAGTATATACGGTAATCATTTCACTGGCATTAATAAAAGAAAAAAGATAGATTACCATCTGGAATCCAATTTTATATTCCCATTTATAAATATATTTTAATGCATGAATGAAAATAACCTACTGGTGTGGTTGTGGAAGGAAACCCATATGAATATGGGATCCTGCAGAAAGTATTTGAAGACTGAAGTTGGATTGCAAACAGAGGACCCAGAGCTGGAAGACAGAAGTGAAAAACCCTTAGGGCCAGATTCACGTAGAATTCCGGCGGCGTAACGTATCCCATTTACGTTACACCGCCGCAAGTTTTTAGCGCAAGTGCTTGATTCACAAAGCCCGCCTAATTCAAATGGGGCGTGTATCATTTAAATTAGGCGCGTTCCCATGCCAAACGTACTGCGCATGCTCCGTTTTGAAATTTCCCGCCATGTTTTGTGCGAAATGACGTCGCACCGACGTAATTTTTAGAACGGCGACGTGCGTTACGTCCTTTCCTATTCCCGTACGACCTACACAAAAAAAAAAATTTTTAAATTTGACGCGGGAACGACGGCCATACTTTAACATGGCTAGTCTAAATATAAGCCATTGAAATAGCATGCGTAACTTTACGACGGGAAAAGCCGACGTAAGAGAATGCGACGAGCGCGCGTAGCTTTGTGGGTCGCCGTAAACAGCTAATTAGCATACCCAACGCGGAAAACGACGCAAACTCCACCCAGCGGGCGCCGAAGTATTGCATCCTAAGATCCGAAGGCGTACAAAGCTGTACGCCTGTCGGATCTTAGCCAAATGCCGTCGTATCTTTGTTTGAGAATTCAAAATAAAGATACGACGCGGCAAATTTGAAAGTACGCCGGCATATAAGTAGATACGCCGGCGTACTCTCACTGTGAATCTGGCCCTTAGCTACCAATGATAGATCTCGGTGCAGTCCCCTCCTGTAAGCATATATTTATAATGCTAGACTGACAGCGCTGTAAACTGCAATAAAGACTCAGGCCTTGTACACACGATCGGTTAAACCCATGAGAATGGTCTGATGGACCGTTTTCATCGGTCAAAACCGATCGTGTGTGGGCTCCATAGGTTATTTATCCATAGGTTAAAAAAAAACAATCTTGTTTTAAATTTAACCGATGGATTCCTAACCGATGGGAAAAAAACGATCGTTAGTAGGCACAACCCGCGCATGCTCAGAATCAAGTCGACGCATGCTTGGAAGCATTGAACTTCCTTTTTTTCAGCACGTCGTTGTGTTTTACATTACCACGTTCTGACACGATCGTTTTTTTTAACCGATGGTGTGTAGGCGCGACAGACCATCAGTCAGCTTCATCGGTTAACCGATGACAACGGTCCATCAGACTGTTCTGATCGGATGGACTGATCGTGTGTACGAGGCTTCACAGTACTGCTCCCCTTCCAATCTGAGTGCACTGCACTGACAAGGCCTGGACACTGTCACATGGCTTATTATTTGTAGTTCATAGCACATAAAATCTGTGAATATTTGATGTCTTTACAGGTAATCCAAGGCAATGTGTAAGCACCTGTAAGTGCCCATTAACTGGTATAATTGGTCCCTATGTTTCCATCACCAGAGGTTTACTTTTAATTAATCATTTGATTGCTGTTAACAAAAGCGAAAAGATTGCCTTTTGAAATTCCATTTCTACCTTCCTGTATATATGTTTTAACGCATGAACGAAAATAAAACCCATCTAAATCACAAAAAAATTACAAGGCACAAATGAAAAGGGAAGGAAGCCGGGAAAAAAGAGAACGGTGCGCCTAGTTTGCATTAGCGACCAGGAGAGAAAAGGTAATTTATTTTGCTGGGTGTCAATGGGCCATGACATGAAGCAGTCTGTCTCTTTGTAGCTATGATTGGTACGGTGCTGCAGTTTATCATTATGGATTGGTTACACCACCAGGCCCAGCGCAGTAAGGAATATAATTTGTCTAGCTTCAAATAATAAAATATGGGAGCTGGTATGGCACTGTTCTGTCGATCGAAAGGAGAAAATATATTGGAAACCATAAAGATGCTTTTACAGGATTCCTTTAATGTGTGCACCAGTAATAATGGTAATGGCTGTGTCTACTTGTACAGAATTAAAGAGGAGTTCCACCTAAAAATGGAACTTCCTCTTAAATCGGGGGTTCACCCTATAAAAAAAAAAATATATATATTTTTTTTCTTCTAGCCTAAAATTCGGCATTGTAGCGCGAGCTACAGTATGCCGGTCTTAATTTTTTTATCGCCGTACTCACAGTGTAATCGTACATAGTAGATACCGACTGCCCACGGGGAATGGGCGTTCCAATCCAGACAGAAGGTGATTGACGGCCGACTCTGGCGCGTCACGCTTCTCCGGAAATAGCCGAAATAGGCTTGGCTCTTCACGGCGCCTGCGCATAGTCTGTGCGCAGGCGCCGTGAAGAGCCGAGACCTACTCCGGCTGTCTTCGGGGAGCGTGACGTGCCAGAGCCGGCCGTCAATCACCCTCCCTCTTGAAAGGAACGCCCATTCCCCGCGGGCAGTCAGAATCTACTATGTACGATTACACTGTGAGTACGGCGATAAAAAAATTAAGACTGGCATACTGTAGCCCGCGCTACAATGCCGAATTGTATGCTAAAATGTTGTTCTGCAGGGTGAACCACCGCTTTAACCCACTCCTCGCCCCCTTACATGCCACATTTGGCATGTAATTTTTTTTGGGGGGGGAGTGGGGGCTTCAGGAGAAGGGGACTTCCTGTCCCACTTCCTCCTTCCGCCAAGGGGCTGGAAAGGCGATCAGCTTAATCGCCTTTTCACAGCCCCTCCCTGTAGGCGAGCGCCTGTCCAATCGGACGGCGCCGCACTGCTCGCGCATGCGCACTGCCGCTCGCTCATGCGCAGTGAGTGCCCGGCCGTGAAGCGGAAAGCTGTCACTGCCGGGTGCCCACACTAAGAATGAAGACGCCGGCGAGGGGGGGGCGAGGAGTGGAGCCCCAGCCGGCGTGTCGCTGGAGCCGTGGAGCAGGTAAGTGTCAGTTTATTAAAAGCCAGCAGCTACACTTTTTGTAGCTGCTGACTTTTAATAAACTTAAAAAAAAGGTGGAAAACCCCTTTAAAGAGCACCTGTTTCTAAAGTAGAAGTTTTGTCAGCTAAACCATTGTCAGTTTCAATGTTTCATTTTTTAACAATTCAGGTGTAGCTCCCTCTACCATAGGTAAATGCTAGAAGTAAGGTGGTTTGATTGATAGCTGCCAGGCAGGTAAATTTAGGCAGGCCTATGCTGCACACTAGGCCCGCTGTTTTGATCTAGGAGGCAGGGAGTGGTTAGTGTAGCAGTGGGTGTGACTACCTGTCTTTTCAGTTCTTGGGCGCCTCCCTGCTTTCAGGGAGAATGTTCTGCAAGAGGGACAGGGATGGGAAATGGAGTTACAGGGAGTTCATTGGATTGGATTGGAATAAATACTTATAGAGCGCCGAATGCGAGTTGTGAAACTCGCGTCTAAGCCGAAGAGGGACCCATGTGAGGAGTCCTGACCAATCCCCAACTAGAATTGGCAGGGGGTAGGCCTCCTACATAAACTCAGGTCCAGCCCACTGGAGGTGAGTTGTCGGCTGGGTGAATTGAATCTAGGTGAATATGTGTGGATGATAGTAACTAGTAGCAACTCAACCGCTACACAGGCTTACTATTGAAAGATTTACATTAGTTTTATATCAGGCTCATGTTGACGTTGCTTTTCTGCGTTTTACGTGCATTTGGAACAAATGCTGGTCAAGCTCTCAAGATCCCCTTGACTTTAAAGTGCACCTTTACACACATTGCAGCTGCAGAAATAGTGACTATCTCCTGAACAGTACATTATTATTATTATTATTATACACAATTTATATAGTGCCAACAGTTTACGAAGTTCTTTACAAGTTCTTTACAATGTAGAGGGGGGACAGCACAATTACAGTACAGTTCAATAGAGAAGGGACACGAGGGCCCGGCTCATAGAGCTTACATTCTAAATGGAGGGGGTGGTGGTACAAAAGGTAATAGCTGCGGAGAATGATTTGATGGGGGGTGGCTCAGGGACAGCTGTTAGGTGGGTGTGAGATAGGAGATATTCCTTGTATCCAAATAGTTACCGTACATAGTAGGTAAGGTTGAATAAAGACAATAGTCTATCCAGTTCAACATGTGTACGTTTGTCATTGTTGATAATCATTTCCCATATCTCTGTATGTTGTGTTTTTTAAGATGCACGTCCAAGAGTCTTTTAAAAATATCAATACTCCCCGCTGCCACCACCAATTGTGGAAGTAAATTCCACATCCTTATCGCCCTGACAGTGAAAAACCCCTACACAGCTTAAAGTGGTTGTAAAGTCAGAAGGTTTTTTATCTTAATGCATTCTATGCATTAAGATAAAAAAAACTTCTGTGCGCAGCAGCCACCCCCACACCACCTAATACTTACCTGAGCCCCATCTCTATCCAGTGATGTCCATGAGTTCCTCGATCGTCCAGGACTCTTATTCCTAATTGGCTGAGACACAGCAGTGGTGCCATTGGCTCTCGCTGCTGTCAATAAAAGTCAGTTAGCCAATTAGCAGAGAGAGAGAGGGGGTGGGATGAATCGGGGCTCTGTGTCTGACTGGACACAGGGAGCTGTGACTCGGCTTGGGTTCCCTCAAAGCAAGCTGCTTGGTGTGGGGGCACTCAACAACAGGGAGGGCCCAGGAAAGCCGAAGAGGGACCCGAGAAGAGAAGGATTTGGGCTGCCCTGTGCAAAACCAACTGCACAGAGCAGGTAAGTATAACATGTTTGTTATTTTTTAGAGACTATTATTTTTAGGTTAACCACTTCAATACCCGCCCATAGTCATTTGACGTCCACAGATGGGATCTCCCATCCTGGGTGGACGTCATATGACGTCCTGGGCTTTGTGGGGGGATATCTGAATGATGCCTGCAGCTAGAGGCATCATTCAGATATCATTCGTTAGTGCCGGCAATTCTGTGCAACATAAGAACGATCATATTTACACACACGGATCCACGTCCTTGTCTGTGTAGCGGCCGATCATGGGTGACTGGCGGACGCCAGGCACGCGCATCGACACTGCAGTGATGCGGCGGGCGTGTGCGCGCCCCCAGTGGCCGGAGGAGCCGAGGACGTCTATAGACGTCCTGCCGGCAATTGAGAGCCACCTTGGCCGTCTTTTGGCAATAGGGAGGATACCAAGTGGTTACATTTTACCTAAACTTATGCCGCGTACACACAACAATTTTTCATGTCATGGAAAAAAAACAACGCTTTTCTCGATGTGATTCTTGTCAAGCCTGCCTTGCATACACACGATCGTGAAAAAAAAAATGTTTGAGCAAAGCGCGTGACGTACAACACGTACGACGGCACTATAAATGGGAAGTTCCATTCGAATGGCGCCACCCTTTAGGGTGATTATGCAAATTTCCCTTCTCATAACTTTCTTCTAAGCATGCGCGTTTTTTCACAGTCGTTAAAGCCTGCACACAACCTATTTTCACGACGAGAAAAACGAACTAAAAAATCACGAGAAAAAATAGAGCAGGTTCTAATTTTTTAATGTCCATTTTTCTCGTCGAGAAAATGCTCTGGAGCCTACACACGATCACTTTTAACCACTTCCCGACCGCCGCATGTACATATACGTCGGCAGAATGGCACGGACAGGAACATCAACGTACCTGTACGTGCCTACCTAGACGTGGGTCGGGGGTCCGATCGGGACCCCCCCCGCTACATGCGGCGGTCGGATTCCCTCGGGGAGCGATCCGGGACGATGGTGCGGCTATTCGTTTATAGCCGCTCCGTCGCGATCGCTCCCCGGAGCTGAAGAACGGGGAGAGCCGTATGTAAACACGGCTTCCCCGTGCTTCACTATGGCGCTGCATCGATCGAGTCATCCCTTTTATAGGGAGACTCGATCGATGACGTCAGTCCTACAGCCACACCCCCCTACAGTTGTAAACACACACTAGGTGAACACTAAATCCTACAGCGCCCCCTGTGGTTAACTCCCAAACTGCAACTGTCATTTTCACAATAAACAATGCAATTTAAATGCATTTTTTGCTGTGAAAATGACAATGGTCATAAAAATGTGTCAAAATTGTCCGAAGTGTCCGCCATAATGTCGCAGTCACGAAAAAAATCGCTGATCGCCGCCATTAGTAGTAAAAAAAAAAAAAATTATAAAAATGCAATAAAACTATCCCCTATTTTGTAAACGCTCTAAATTTTGCGCAAACCAATCGATAAACGCTTATTGCGATTTTTATTTACCAAATAGGTAGAAGAATACGTATCGGCCTAAACTGAGAAAAAAAAAAATTATATATGTTTTTGGGGGATATTTATTACAGCAAAAAGTAAAAAATATTGCATTTTTTTAAAAATTGACGCTCTATTTTTGTTTATAGCGCAAAAAATAAAAACCGCAGAGGTGATCAAATACCACCAAAAGAAAGCTCTATTTGTGGGGAAAAAAGGATGCCAATTTTGTTTGGGAGCCACGTCGCACGATCGCGCAATTGTCTGTTAAAGCGACGCAGTGCCGAATTGTAAAAACCCCTTGGGTCATGTAGCAGCATATTGGTCCGGTCCTTAAGTGGTTAATGACCAATTCAAAAAAAAAAAATTTTTTTTCTCGTCATGAAAAACAGTGGTGTGTACGCGGCATAAGGGTTTTATGCAACAATAACAATGCAAGAGATTTGTTTCACTGTGTGTATTCTTGCAATTCCCCAGGTATATAGTAAACAAGTAAATTAGCCCTTACTAGGTGATGTGCAGCATAGACCCCCCTCCTAAGATGCCTATGCTCTGATGATCCTTCAGTCAGTGGTGCAGGTAATCCCCTACCACTCCAACATAATTGCTATACCAGCAGAGCAAATCAGAGATCCACATTGAACCGCTAGTTACTATAGAACATCCCTGTTGGCTGTAATCCCAGATTCACATGAACCAATTCACTCCTTTCCATATCCCTCTGCCTTAAAATCAGGTCCCTAAGGGCCAGTTATGTTTGTGGTCCTCCATGCTATACACAGTATTGGCCCACTATGTGTAAAAGTACAAGGTCTAGTAACTGGGATATTCATACTCCGAGTTGTAGAGAGAGTGTTGTACTTTGCCTTGGTTTTTCAATGCAATGCATCAACTTATTATAAGTGTATACAATATACAGTATACTAACTAGCTATAGGCAGTTCTATTATACAGTTATAGTATGAGCTGTGCACAAGCAGTAGACCTGTTACTATTATATAGCTGATACAATATATAAGCTTTGAGGATCAAGCTGATCCGTACTTGAGCTTTTTTCTATAAATCCATGTGATGCCTACAGCTTATAGACTCTGGCCACCTGAATCTGACACAGTAACACAATACACATGTAAGGAACTCATTTCTGCTAAATCCCACAGGTTTAACATGGCCGGCTAGGAAATATATATATAGCTTTATATCTGGCGGAAACATGAATATTACACTGCAACTGAGCTCTATCTCCTTCATCTTTTTTTTAAGGGAAACATTTTTTTCTAGATATACAGTACATTGAAAAGACAATAAAAAAAAACATATCAAAGTGTGTTAAAACGCAAGTCTGGGTTTGGAACCTCCTACCCATCCCCATGTGGACTGGGTCCAATGTGCCCATGCACGCGGAGCGCACTTATAAATACCCAGGACCAATCGGAGAGTGTAGTCATGTGAAACATCCAGAGGCGTTGCTAGGCGGGTGAGGGGGGTGCGCGCCGCACTTGTGTGACACCCGCCAGAGGGGTGACACCCGTGGGTAGCAGCACCTCTAACATCGCCTGCTGCCCTGATTAGCTACACAGCGGCGCAGACCGAAGCCGCCTCCTCCTCTCTGTTTACATCCACAGAGGAGGAGCCTGCGCTCGAGGGACACACAGTATGTTCATCTGTCAGCGCTGTTCTCAGGTATACTGCTGGGGAGTCTGTACTACTGAGGTGGGTTGTGCACTGAGGGGGGTCTGTAATGCTTGGGGGTGTCTGTACTGAGGGGGTCTGCACTTGGGTGGGGGTGTCTGTACTGATGGGGGGTCTGCACTTGGGTGGGGGTGTCTGTACTGATGGGGGTCTACACTTGGGTGGGTGTGTCTGTACTGATGGGGGGGTCTGCATTTGGGTGGGGGTGTCTGTACTGATGGGGGTTTGCACTTAGGTGGGGTGTCTGTACTGATGGGGGGTCTGCACTGAAGGGGGTCTATACTGAGGGAGAGGTCTATACTGAGGGAGGGGGTCTATATTGATGGAGGGGGTCTGGACTGAGGGAGGGGCTCTGTACTTGGTGGGGGGTCTGTACAGAGGGAGGGGGTCTGTACTTAGTGAGAGGGATCTGTACTGAGGGAGGGGTGTCTGTACTTAGTGAGAAGGGTCTGTACTGAGGGACGGGGGTCTGTACTGCGGGAGGGGGGTCTGTAGTTAGTGGAGGGGGGTTTGTACTGCAGGAGGGGGGTCTGTACTTAGGGAGGGGGGTCTGTACTGAGGGGGGACTATAGTTGGTGGGGGGGAGACACCAACCCTAGTGACGCCCCTGGAAACATCAAACATTAAGGCAGTTAAAGTTTTTTTTAATAACGGGGGGGGAGAGTTGACGCTAATTCTTACGTATTAAAGAAATTTTGTAATAAGCGGGGGGGGGGGTTTGTGTTCGCCGCTATTTCCGCTGAATATTAAATATAAAAAACGGGGGGGGCGTTCCATATAAAAAAACTTTGAATAAGCGGGGGGTGGGGATGGCTGATTAAATATAAAAAAAACATTAGAATAACCGGGGGGGGGGCGTTCCGCACGCTATTTTTGCCCAATATTTAATCTAAATAAACTTTCAATAAGCGGGGGGGGGGGGGCATCCATTGTGCCACTGCTGCCGCCGTATACAATAGAAAATGAACTGCAGAGAGGGGAAGGCAAGGCGCACTGAGCTTGAGAACTAGCATAGAGACGGGCGGGATGCCCAGCCATAACAATACAGTCCATCGCGCCGGAAGCAGTGGCTTTTTTAGCACTGATCATTGTATTAGGGTCACTGGTCCCCAAAAAGGGTCAAAAGTGTCAGTAAGCATCCGATTTGTCTTCCGCAATATCGCAGTATAAGTCGCTGATCGCCGCCATTACTAGTAAACAAATTAATAAATATAAATACCATAAATATATATCACATAGTTTAAATATCTGAGATTAAACCTATTAATCAAATAATGTGTGAATAGGAAAAACAGTAGCGCTATGGACTATTAATTTGTCACGTGTCACTGGGTGATATTTTTAATATTCACGTTATACATCAATATTGTCATTGTCATAGTTGGTGTTATATTGTGTATCACTTTTTAGCGCTACTGTTTTTCCTATTTACACATTATTTGATTAATAGGTTTAATCTCAGATATTTATCACATTTTCACTAAATGGCTGCTTTAACCATTTTCACGTTAGTTCTCATTGGCGCAGTGGTGGGAAATAGGTTATCAGGGACGGTCGCATATCGCTATAACTTTTGCACAAACCAATCGTTATACGCTTATTAGGATTTTTTTTTACACAAACATACATATCAGCCTAAATTGATGAAGAAATTCGATTTTATACATTTTTTTTTAATTGTTTAATTGGATGTGTTTTATAGCAGAAAGTAAAAGATATTGGCCCAGATTCTCATACATTTACGTTGCTCCTAGGCAGCGTAACGTATGTGATTTACGTTACACCGCCGCAGGTTTACAGGTTTACAGCCTGATTCTCAGAACACTTACCTGTAAACTTGCGGCGGTGTATCGTTAAATCGCTCGGCGCAAGCCCGCCCAATTCAAATGGGGCGGGCACCATTTAAATTAGGCGCGCTCCCGCGCCGAGCGTACTGCGCATGCTCCGTCGGGTAAATTACCCGACGTGCATTGCGCTAAATGACGTCGCCCCGACGTCATTTGCTTAGACGTTTACGTAAATGGTGTCCAGCGCCATTCACGGACGTCTTACGCAAACGACGTAATTTTTTTTAAATTCGACGCGGGAACGACGGCCATACTTAACATTGGTTGCCCCTCCTAATAGCAGGGGCAACCTTACGCGTTGCGTACGCTACGGAAACGACGTAAATTCTCAGCGTCGACCGCGCGTATGTTTGGGAATCTCGCGTAATTACCTCATTTGCATAGACGATGGGGCAAAGGATGATGCGACACCTAGCGGCGGGAAAAAAAATTGCTTTTAAGATCTGACAGCGTAATAGCCTTACGCCTGTCAGATCTAATGGGTATCTATGCGTAACTGATTCTAAGAATCAGTCGCATAGATACCCGGGGCCAGATGAGGAGTTACGACGGCGCAAATGGTGTTGCGCCGTCGTAACGCCTTTGAGAATCTGGGCCATTGTTTTTTTTTAACCACTTCCATACCAGGCACTTACGCACCTTCCTGCCCAAGCCAATTTTCAGCTTTCATCGCTGTCGCACTTTGAATGACAATTGCGCGGTCATGCTACTCTGTACCCAAACAATTTTTTTATCATTTTGTTCCCAAAAACAGAGCTTTCTTTTGGTGGTATTTGATCACCTCTGCGATTTTTATTTTTTGCGCAACAACTAAAAAAAGACCGAAAGTTTTGAAAAAAATAAAGTTTTTATTTTTTTCTGTTCATTTTTTTAAAATAAGTACATTTTCTTCTTCAATTACGGGCATTGATATGGCGGCACTGATGGGCACCGATGAGGTGGCACTGATGGTCACAGATGAGGTGGCACTGCTGGGCACTGATAGGCGGCACTGATATGCGGCGCTGGTATTCGGCACTGATGGACACTCATAGGCGGCACTGATGGGCACTCATAGGCGGCACTTATGGGTGGCACTGATGGGTACTTATGGGTGGCACAGATGGGCACTGATAGGTGGGCACTGGGCATGGATGGGTAGTGTACTGAGAGGTGGCACTGATGGACACTGAGGAGTGGCACTGATGGACACTGAGGGGTGGCACTGATGGCATTGCTGGGCATCACTTTTTTATCCCATATTATGCCAGTCAGTGCCCATGTTTACATCTTGATCAGCCATGATTGGACACAGCTGATCATGTGGTAAAGAGCCTCCGTTGGAGGCTCTTTACCGAGATCGGAGATGCAGGGTGTCAGACTGACACCCCACATCACCGATCTCCGCGCTGCTCGCCCCCACGGGCGCATGCCGGCATGTTCACAACCACTTCCTTTTTTTTTTTTTAGCTGACATGCCCAGTCTACCCTGTGCAATCCCAGCCTGCCCTGTACCACCCAGCCTGCTCTGTGCCACCCCAGCCTGCCCTGTACCACCCCAGCTTGCCCTGTATAACCCAGCCTGCCCTGTACCACCCCAGCCTGACCTGTACCACCCCAGCCTGCCCTGTACCACCCCAACCTGCCCTGTACCCTCCCAAACAGCCCTGTACCACCCCAGCCTGCCCTGTACCACCCAGCCTGCCCTGTGCCACCACAGCCTGCCCTGTACCACCCCAGCCCGCCCTGTACCACCGCAAACTTTCCCATGCCACCCCAACTTGCCCTGTGCCACCCTAACTTGCCCTGTACCACCCCAATCTGACCTATGCCACCATAACTTGCCCTATACTACGCCAACCTACCCAATGCCACCCTAACTTGCCCTGTACCACCCCAACCTTTCCCATGCCATCCCAACTTGCCCTATGCCACCCTAACTTGCACTATACCACCCCAACCTGGTATTTTTTTTATCTGACATGCCCAGCCTGCCCTGTGCAATCCCAGCCTGCCCTGTACCACCCCCAACCTGCTCTGTGCCACCCCAGCCTGCCCTGTACCATCCCAGCCTGCCCTGTACCACCCCAGCCTGCCCTGTACCCCCCCAAACAGCCCTGTACCACCCTGCCCTGTACAACCCCAGCCTGCCCTGTACCACCCCAGCCTGCCCTGTACCACCTAGCCTGCCCTGTACCACCCAGCCTGCCCTGTACCACCCCAGCCTGCCCTGTACCACCCCAAACTTTCCCATGCCACCCCAACTTGCCCTGTGCCACCCTAACTTGCCCTGTACCACCCCAATCTGCCCTATGCCACCATAACTTGCCCTATACCACCCCAACCTGCCCAATGCCACCCTAACTTGCCCTGTACCACCCCAACCTTTCCCATACCATCCCAACTTGCCCTATGCCACCCTAACTTGCACTATACCACCCCAACCTGCCCTGTACCACCCTAACTTACCCTATACTACCCCAACCTGCCCTATGCAACCCTAACTTGCCCCATACCACCCCAAACTACCCTATATCACCCCAACATGCCCTATACCACCTTAACCTGTCCTATACCACCCCACTACACCAACCTGCCACTATACCACTCTATACTACCCTAACCTGCCACTATACTGCCCTATACTATCATTTACAGGGGCTGGTTTGGGGTGCGCCCTGTGCGCTGCCTGCTTGGTGCTGGGCAGCCTAGACAGGGGGGGGGGGTGACACCATGTTTTACCGCACCGGGTGACACCAACCCTAGTGACGCCACTGCTCTTATACCGCAAAAAATAAAAAACCCAACGGTGATTAAATACCACCAAAAGAAAGCTCTATTTGTGTGAAAAAAAGGACGAAAATTTCAGTGTTGTATGACTGAGTAATTGTCATTCAAAATGTGAGAGCACCGTAAGCTGAAAATTGGTCTGGTTATTAAGGGGGTTTAAGTACCCAGTTGTCAAGTAGTTAAAGCGGTGGTTCCCCTAAAAATAAACTTTTGACATTGCATTTGCTACATTAATTACAATTAGAATCGGCTGGTTTTATTGAAAAAATACCTCCGTACGTAGCGTTTGCCATATTCGTTCCCACCGCCACTTCCGGGTACGATGCTGGCGGTGGGCGTTCCTAATTGATGGACAGGCATCCGACCGACGCATCCATCGCGTCACGAGATGCCGAAAGAAGCCGAACGTCGGTGCGGCTCTATACGGCGCATGCGCACCGACGTTCGGCTTCTTTCGGCATCTCGTGACGCGATGGATGCATCGGTCGGATGCCTGTCCATCAATTAGGAACGCCCACCGCCAGCATCGTACCCGGAAGTGGCGGTGGGAACGAATATGGCAAACGCTACGTACGGAGGTATTTTTTCAATAAAACCAGCCGATTCTAATTGTAATTAATGTAGCAAATGCAATGTCAAAAGTTTATTTTTAGGGGAGCCACCCCTTTAAATACCACCAAATAAAAGCTCTATTTGTGGGGAAAAAAAGGATGTAAATTCTCTCTGGGTACAGCGCCTCACGACCGTGCAATTGTCAGTTAAAGTAATGCAGCACCATATCGTAAAAAAAATGGCCTGGTCATAAAGGTAGGGGTAAAACCTTTTCGGGGCGGAAGTAGTTAAAGATGCTGAATGGTTCAAACTGTATGCAACAAAAAAAAAAAAGGAGGAGATCTCTGGGCAAAGCCTTGCCCATAACCAACATGGCGGACGCACAGCACGGGGGACGCACAGCACGGGGGACGCAGCCAGTGACTCATAATCTGCGACCACTTCCGGATTCCGGCGCGCGTGTTCTCTCTTTTCCCTCTTCGGTGTCCTAGCTCCAGCTGCAAGTGTGAACATGGCGTCTCGTAAGGAACCCACCACGGCTGCTGCCGCTGTCGCCGCCACTGCCACCACCCCAGCCGTCGCTGCTGCGGCTGAGATTCCGGTGAAACAAGTACAGATAGACGGCCTGGTAAGTGAGGGCAGAGGGGAGAGGCTGGCACATTGCAGGAGTGCTCCAGCTGGGCCTGATCTTATTATATATGTGGGTCAGGTGAAGTGAGTGTTGTGTGAAGGCCTAGGTGTGCTCTCTGTTACACAGGACTGTACGCAGTGTAATGGAGATCATGAAATAGTGAATGGCGGTGTGTTTATGTACATTGCTGAGGAGAAGTACACAGGTATACCTTCATTGTGGGGGCTGAAATGTGCCTTTTGTTGTGTCCGGAGACCACCGCTGCAGCGTTCCCTTTTTTATCCCCATGGAAAACGTTGCATGTGGTGATACGCGTGTAACCGCCTCTGCACAAGTTTGTAATGCAGGTATGGGTGTCCTATCCCCTTTATTTTTATTTTTTTGCGGCTGTAGAGGTAAGTGTAGGTGATTTATATAGAGAGCCACACACAGCACTTATTTTTTTATTTTTGTAATGTGTGTTGGAGGGAAAATTGCTGTTTGGGGGTTCTTGTGTGTGTATTTTGCTCTGTATTGTTGGCACTAGTGGGGGGTCATGTCCAAACCGATAATTGCATGATCACAACACAAGGAGAGCGACGAAGGGGTCCTGTGTGACTGAAACGTTGCACTCTGCTTGTGTTGTGATCATGCAATGAATTATCGGTACTGGTCCTTGCCACCGGCGAGGGGGTGGGGTGCTGGTCCTTGCCACCGGTGAGGGGGGGGGTGCTGGTCCTTCCCACCGGCGAGGTAAGGGGGGGGGGGGGGCTGGTCCTTCCCACCGGCGAGGTAAGGGGGGGGGGGGGCTGGTCCTTCCCACCGGCGAGGTAAGGGGGGGGGGGGTGCTGGTCCTTCCCACCGGCGAGGTAAGGGGGGGGGGTGCTGGTCCTTCCCACCGGCGAGGTAAGGGGGGGGGGTGCTGGTCCTTGCCACCGGTGAGGGGGGGGGTGCTGGTCCTTCCCACCGGCGAGGTAAGGGGGGGGGTGCTGGTCCTTCCCACCGGCGAGGTAAGGGGGGGGGGTGCTGGTCCTTCCCACCGGCGAGGTAAGGGGGGGGGGTGCTGGTCCTTCCCACCGGCGAGGTAAGGGGGGGGGGTGCTGGTCCTTCCCACCGGCGAGGTAAGGGGGGGGGTGCTGGTCCTTCCCACCGGCGAGGTAAGGGGGGGGGGGGGTGCTGGTCCTTCCCACCGGCGAGGTAAGGGGGGGGGGGGGGTGCTGGTCCTTCCCACCGGCGAGGTAAGGGGGGGGGGGGGTGCTGGTCCTTCCCACCGGCGAGGTAAGGGGGGGGGGTGCTGGTCCTTGCCACCGGTGAGGGGGGGGTGCTGGTCCTTCCCACCGGCGAGGTAAGGGGGGGGGTGCTGGTCCTTCCCACCGGCGAGGTAAGGGGGGGGGGTGCTGGTCCTTCCCACCGGCGAGGTAAGGGGGGGGGTGCTGGTCCTTCCCACCGGCGAGGTAAGGGGGGGGGTGCTGGTCCTTCCCACCGGCGAGGTAAGGGGGGGGGGGGGGTGCTGGTCCTTCCCACCGGCGAGGTAAGGGGGGGGGGGGGGTGCTGGTCCTTCCCACCGGCGAGGTAAGGGGGGGGGGGGGGGCTGGTCCTTCCCACCGGCGAGGTAAGGGGGGGGGGGGGGGCTGGTCCTTCCCACCGGCGAGGTAAGGGGGGGGGGGGTGCTGGTCCTTCCCACCGGCGAGGTAAGGGGGGGGGGGTGCTGGTCCTTCCCACCGGCGAGGTAAGGGGGGGGGTGCTGGTCCTTCCCACCGGCGAGGTAAGGGGGGGGGGGGGTGCTGGTCCTTCCCACCGGCGAGGTAAGGGGGGGGGGGGGGTGCTGGTCCTTCCCACCGGCGAGGTAAGGGGGGGGGGGGTGCTGGTCCTTCCCACCGGCGAGGTAAGGGGGGGGGGGGTGCTGGTCCTTCCCACCGGCGAGGTAAGGGGGGGGGGGGTGCTGGTCCTTCCCACCGGCGAGGTAAGGGGGGGGGGGGTGCTGGTCCTTCCCACCGGCGAGGTAAGGGGGGGGGGGGGGTGCTGGTCCTTCCCACCGGCGAGGTAAGGGGGGGGGGGGTGCTGGTCCTTCCCACCGGCGAGGTAAGGGGGGGGGGGTGCTGGTCCTTCCCACCGGCGAGGTAAGGGGGGGGGGGGTGCTGGTCCTTCCCACCGGCGAGGTAAGGGGGGGGGGGGGTGCTGGTCCTTCCCACCGGCGAGGTAAGGGGGGGGTCCTCCCAATGACGCCAACGACAAGGGAAGGGGGTGCTAGTCCTCCCAAAGAGGCCAACAAGGCCCACTGGCACCAGTGCCAGGCCTTTTTTACCTCCAACAGCCACAGTCCGCTCCCCCCCCCCCCCAAAGACTGGAAAAAACAAATGGCGCTTTTGTTTAGAAAGTTTGGAGACCCCTGGTCTAACGTGTGACTGTATGCAAAAGCTCAAATTGCAAGGGGGGCTGTTTTATCCCCCCCCTTAACTGCTCCTGCCTTTAGAGATAGGTGCTGGGGACGGGGGGGGGACACCTGCTGCATCCATGACTGGTAGGCCTCATCACATTGGACAATGCTGCTCCTGCGGTCGCCTGGAGTGTGTTTCTTTTTTGGTGACAAATTCTGTTTGAGATATCCAGGGTCTAAAAAGCCCTGTGCTCCAGTGCGATTTGCATTACATTCTTTCCAGGCCTTGATGGTTGGGGAAATTGTCAATGGGTCGCGGAAGTGATGTTCTACACATCACTTCCGGGTCAGGAACAAGAAAGGGGGGGGGGGGGGCAGATGTGTCCGCTCTCCTCCCTCCCGTCTACCTGGTGGCAACTGCTATGCCTGTCCTCGGCCTGCAGATGGGCAAGTGGAGCCAGGGATACAATGCTTCCATCCAACAAGTAAACCTGGCTGCTTGCATGCAGCAGGGCTCAATGTGAAAAAATACCTACCCGGAAATGCATGTCCCGGACATCGGGCGATAGTAAGTGTGCATCCCTGTGCATGGTGCCAACAGTGAATAGACTGACAAAAGCCCAGGTGCCAGAACACAATTTCTAGTCACTATGGCGACCTGGTGCCTGGGATTTGTTGAGCCCTGCTGTAAGGCCTCATGCACAGTAAGCTTAAAGACATGTTTTTTGTCCTCCTGCAAGAGTTTAGCAGCGTTTTTAGGGAAAGGTTATATAGAGCAGCTTTCAGAGGCATAAAGAAAGCAATGTGACATAGAAAGTGGCATTTCTTTTCACCCGCGTGCATGAACCGATGGGCTGGGTTCACGCTATTGCATTGTTTTATGGCTGCCCTTTCATTTGGGGAAGCCCAAAGAAGGTACATGTAAAGTGTTTTTATGTCTTTGCAGCATACAACGTTAAAGCGGAGGTTCACCCTAAAAAACAACTTTCTACCATGCCATCCAGCATACTAGCGTCGGCTAAAGTATGCCTTTATTTTTATTGCGCTGTACTCGGTTTAATCCATTACTTTTGTTTCAGACTCCAGCGGGGAAAGGCGTTCCTATGAAGAGGGGAACATGATTGGCGGCCGGCTATGGCGCGTCACGCTTCCCGAAAATAGCCGGAGTAGGACTCGGCTCTTCACGGCGCTATACGGCGCCTGCACACAGACTAGGAGCTGACTGCGCAGGCGCCGTGAAGAGCCAAGTCCTATTTCGGCTATTTTCGGGAAGCTTGACGCGCCATAGCCGGCCGTCAATCATGTTCCCCTCTTCATAGGAACGCCTACTCCCCGCGGGAGTCTGAAACTAAACTAATGGATTAAACTGTGAGTACAGCGAAAAAATAATAAAAATAAAGGCATACTGTAGCTGACGCTAGTATGCTGGATGGCATGGTAGACGAAGACATTTTTTTTTTTTAGGGTGAACCCCCGCTTTAAGTAGTAGTTTGTTTCATGTTTATATGGTATGTTGGGATCGTGCTGAGAACAATTCCCCAATGCAACACATCACAAAACATGTCTTTATACCACACAACTGCATGAACCCAGCCTTGTCGTTGTCCATAAGCTGTAAAAATGGAGCGTACTGGCCGCTGCCGCTATGTAAATATCAACAATCGGGTGTAGGGAACCTCCCCTGATTACACACTGTTGATGTTTATAACCCCTCCCCAATTAAAGCAGGCCACACAGGGATGGAAATTCAGGTTGGTTCACCAGGGACCGAAGACATTTTGATCAATGTATGGGTAGGCTGGTTGTACACAGGTCAATCTATCAACCTGTGTACAACCAGCCTTGTCAGGTTTTTCCTAATCAGTGCCATCAGCTAATGCAGAGAACAGTGATCATTGTATTCTGATGGCTCCCTATTATAATACAGCACCACAGTGGATGCTGAATATCTGTAAGTAATAAAAGGTGGTCTAAATAAAAAAGCCAATGTTATGGAAGAGTTTGCATTTTTAAATAAATGGTCAAATCCACAAACTTGCATCCCATTGGTTGTGGAGCTCGGGTGGTCCTGGTACACAAGTCACCATATCAGTCTCCCCGGGAGCTAAGGTATAGAAGTTCGCCGGAACACCAGACCCACACTGAAGCGCCCCCAACAAGTTAAAGTGGAGTTCCACCCATTTTTTTATGTTTGTCTGTGCTGCATGCTCTAATCTCATAGTGTTCAGAATGGACAATTTTTATTTAATTTGTTGCTTGTAAATACCTTTATTTTGTAGTCCTTCATTACTTCCTCCTCCTTATTTGCCTAGGCTATTTGCAAGGGTTTCTGGGATAGGCATCATGTTTCCCAGTAGTCCTTGCAAACCTGACTGAAACCTATTACATTGCTTGTGCACTGAGCATGTGCGAGATATGCAAAGCTGAAATCCAGGAAGTCATACAGTCTGGCTTCATGATGCCCACGGTCTATTTCTAGATTATAAACTATTTAAATGCTGTAACAACCTAACAAAACGGACCTTAGTTTACAGACTAACTTTACTAGAATACATTAAGCTTGTGTATTACAGGGGTATTTATATTTAAAAAGTGAAATTGTGGGTGGAACTCCCCTTTAACACCGCTCCTAAAGCACCCCTGCCCATTGAAATGAATGGGCAGCGCAGCCGGCAAAGTGGCTTTTTGCAGGCTGGTTTAACTTTTTCACCCTCCAGAGGCATGATGGGATTTGTAGTTTGGCAACAGCTGGAGGTCAGGATCCCATGGAGCTGCACTTATGTGCGCCCTTTAGCCTGCAACAGTGTGAGCCTGTCTTGTTATGGTACTAGAGAAGAGGGCTGTCTGATAATCGTGATGTGACGTGACTAAGGGGTGGAGATGTGTGCACTTTAACTGGTGACAGGGTGGCAATGCGTGTTTTTTTTTTTTTTAAAGGGGAAGAGGGACTGTATGTTCAGCTGACAATGGGGGCAGGCATGTGCTAAGTGATATAGTAGATATAAAGATATGAGGCTTGTGACTGTAACATATGTAAATATGTCAGGTTTCCAGTCCTTTGGCTGCATATATAAAAATAAAAATGTGCTGAGTGATATGTACAGCTGACAGAAGGGCCTGGGAGTTTATTATGTAATGTCGGTGGAATGAGGGACCAAGTGCTGCTGATGTGAGTGATCATATGCTGGCTAGTGTGTACATCGTAGAACCAGGCAGCTTCTCACTGATAGGAAGACTCAATAAACTACCACCTCATTACAAAACACATGGTACCTTCCCTACCTTCTGTTCCTGTACTGCTGCATTTGTAAGACTTTTTTTCAGTTGACACTTGTGGGCCCGTCGCATGTCTCCCGCCATGTATTGGGGCTCCATCCTCTGACACCCACATCAGTGCTGTGTCTTGCAGGCACTTGGGACGGAGGATGGAACTGCAGTGCACCATCCTGACACCCAGATGACTAGCATCTTCAGTAGCGGCCTTGTTGTTCTCTTATGACAGGCTTCCTTTAAGGCTCCATGTACACGGGACATTTTTTCAACCTCTCCTGAACGATTTAACAACCTATAGTAACCCACGTTTAAAATGTCCATTTTGCAGCGTTTACATACCGCTTTTGGAAGCGCATAAATATATGTACACTTTTTTTTTTTTTTTGTCAAACGAAAAGCGCCTATAAACAAAATGTGGCTAAATGCGGGTTACCGTGTTTAGACGCGTCTGATACTTCAGAAACTTCGACGTCTGAACTAATTTTTTTTTTACCTTAAAAAAAAGGCCTAAAAATGACCGTAAACAAAGCTGTGTACATAAGATAACATATGTTCAGGGGCATTTGAAAAAAGTGTCCATCTGCTTCTGATCCGTTTAGCAGCGTCCCGTGTACATGGGGCCTGTAAGTAATGGAAAGTAAACATTCACTATAAACCTGGTGCATTTTCCTGTATGAATTCCGCATCTTGTGTTCCGGTCAGGTCGTCTTCTATCGCGGCCTGGAAAGTGTTGACAGAGGTTTTATGAAGGCCATCATGAACATTTTACATTTCCAGCGAGTTACCAAACATACTTTTAGTTATTGCTTTTTGGCAGGCATTACACCTGGCAATATCCTGATACATTATTGCTTTTTCTTCAAGTGCTCCGCTCAGCAGTTTATTATTTATGCAATAACGCTATCATCACCTAACAACTCTCCACCCGCGTCCAGTAAAACCTCGCCATGTTCTCCTCCATCAACTCTGTAAAGTGCCCTTTGTTAAGCATTCATAGAGCCTTCCCTTGAAAATCCATTGTGACTAGCGCAGTCCACGCTCTTACAGGCCGTAACTGTTCATCTGCACTAAATATTAGCTTACCTTTTTATTTGTGTCATAAAGACCAGAGCACTTTTGTTTGGAATCTTTTATATTTGACCTGGTTTATGATTGTGCGAGAGTTTTTACAGATGATGCAGACACCATCTTTTTCTAACCTCGCTTTTTATCACTGCTGTAAAGTGTTTTTTTTTGTACAGGGATGTAGCCGACTGCTCTACTAACCTCAAGGGGTGTTTACAAGATCAGTCTTATGCCTGCTTTGTACACATTGACTTTTTTTTCCCTGTCACTATAGAGTTACTCAGGCATTCTGCAAACATTTTCTCAACAGTACTCGGAACAGATTCACACCTAACTGCTTAAGGGGCAATGTAGGTACTTTTTTTTTATTTAATTTTTAATTTTTTTTTTGTCTCTTCTTTGCGTGCTATGTTTGGCATTGGGCTGACAACACACCACAGCGGTTAAAATAACATATACAATACCTGCAGCTTTTCTTGCAATGCATCGCCCTACACATCGGCGCACTGCGCATCTCCATCTGCAAGGTGTGCTAGGGCGCCATACAGAATAATGGCACTGTATCGCATCAGCGAAACTGGTGTGCAATGCTGTGTAGGATTTACATCCCCAGTTGCTTTAGGCGGGGAGCTGTTTCCCATAAGATGCAAGTGAATGTGGCTGTAATGCAACCAACCCTGCAAATGTGTGCTTAAAAAGGGTTCAAGGGGATAAAGCAGGCAATGAGGCACGATACAACTCCTCTTCCTCTTCTCTGAAGAGCGATCTGAACGCAGATCGACTTTTAAAGTTAAGCTAGTGTGAACGAGAGCCCTGAGACCCCTTTCACACTGAGGCAGTTTTCCTGCATTTTGGCGCTAGAAATGGAATCTGAAAACTGCCTTCCATTTATTGCAATGGGTGTTTTCACACTGGGGCGGTGCGCTTGTGGGACGTTGGAAAAAGTCCTGCAAACAGCATCTTTGGGGCAGTTTGGGAGCACTGTATACAGCGCTCCCAAAACGCCCTTGCTCATTGCAATGAATTAACACAAAGCACCTGAAAAGCAATTTGCAAGTGCCACAACGTAGGAGTTTTTAAAAGTGCCGCTAAAACGAGCAGCACTTTACCACGAGCAAACAGGTGACCCCAATGTGATAGGGCTCTTGGGCTACTTTCACACTGGGGCATAACAGGTGTTGATGTTAAATAGAGGTTGACCGATATGGGTTTTTCTATGGCCTATGCCGATATTTAGAAATCAGGACGGCCGATATATAATGCCGATATATAATGCCGATATTTTGGGCCGAATATTTTTTTTTTGCTATGCGTGGGTGGTGCTGCGTTGTGGAGAGGGATGGGTGATGTTCTCTATAGAACACACCTTGAAAGTGGAAGTAAACTGCAGTTGGTGGGGGGGGAAAAAAAAAAGAATTTCCTGCAAGACAATGGTATTATGTGATAGTATGCATCGCATACATTACTAGCACATAATGAGAAATGGCCTTGGAACGAAGCCCTGGTCTTCCGGGTTCACGACCTCTGGCTACATGAGTGGCTGCGATGATGTCACTCCATGACCTTCAGAGGTTCAGCACTGTATGCTGGACCTTTAGAGCACATTGCACCAGTGATGTAATCTAAACAGGGCAAGTCTAGGAGATCGTACAAGTGGTGTAACCGGTTACTACCACTTTAATGCCACAAAGTGCATCAAAAAATACACAGGGATTCACACATATCCCCAATTGAGATGGATTGAACAAAAGAATGCAAAGATAGTGATGTTCACCGGTACACTTCATTCAAGTCTATGCACTGCGGTACAGTGTGCTGATTTGTGGTGTAATCTGGTGCACTGCAGAAAAATGTGATATCTATATTATATGTTTGACAAATTTTGCTTGGAATCTAGGAGCCAGCTAAAAAAGTTAGGAGCCAGAAAACGTGCCCCGTCCCGCCAAGCTCGCGCGCAGAAGCGAACACATACCTGAGTAGCGCCCGCATATGTAAATGGTATTCAAACCACATATGTGAGGTATTGCCGCGATCGTTAGAGCAAGAGCAATAATTCTAGCTCTAGACCTCCTCTGTAACTCAAAACATGCAACCTGTAGAATTTTTAAACGTTGCCTATGGAAATTTTAAAGGGTAAAGGTTTGTCGGCATTCCACGAGCGGACGCAATTTTGAAGCGTGACATGTTGGGTATCTATTTACTTAGCGTAACATCTTTCACAATATAAAAAAAAATTGGGATAATTTTACTGTTTTTTTAAATTAAAAAATGTGTGTTTTTTTCCCCCAAAAAAGTGCGCTTGTAAGACCGCTGCGCAAATACGGCGTGACAGAGTATTGCAACGATCGCTATTTTATTCTCTAGGGGAAGTAATTCATAATGAGTTGGTATGCTAGTCATAAAATATATTGGTTGTAGAGTTGGAGCATACAATCCTCCCTTTTTCATAATTTTGGCCCTCCAAACTCTCTTATGAAGTTTTTCTACCTGTCTGTATATGTTCTGGTTTGTTTGTACCCTTGGATTGTAAACTCCAATAAAAATGTATTGAAACTTAGACTCCACGTGGTTCCACAGTGACCAAAAAGTGTAGACCTTGGAACTACAGGGATTGGCTGATCTTGTAATCACTCCTTCTCGCACACTTGAAAGTGTTACTAAATCTACAACAGTAAAATCAGTCTGTATATGCAGTAAAGCATACTTGTTACACTCACTGTGGAACCTAAGGGGTTAATCCTCTGCATTGTGTGATCCTGATCCTGTCTTCTTTGATCATCCCCCTTCCATTGTCCCGAATCTATCACCTGATAGAACAGAGCCCTTGGAGCCACTCTGCACATGCTCAATTTGGTGTGGATAGCTAGAGTCCTTTTTATTTTTCCTGGGAGGGTGCATGTGTTCAGCACCGAGCCAATCGGCGCTGTCCAGACAGAGGATCGGGGGTCCTGCAGCCTCATAGGACAGTCAGGGGAGAATTAAAACTTCTACAAGCTTTAACCAGACACTCTTAGAAGTCAAAATACTGCTATATACTGCTGATGAAAGAAGGCATTTAGCAGTTTATATTTACTAAAATAATTACATTTCTATGTACTGTGGGAGACCAGATATTATGAATGCAGGGTCCTGGGGTAACTTTGTCAGTGCAGATTTACCAAAGAGAAACCTTTTGGCCGTGGAGTCGGTGTTTTAGGAGAATTGATTGTCTGAATGTATAATTCTTTGTGTAAGACCCGGCCGATTAATATGATACAGATAGTGAATCTTGTTCTCCGCCAGGCTAGATATGCATGTCTAGCCACTAAATAGGTTGATGGATTTAGAGGGATTCTGCTCTCTCGGTGTTGCTTACCGCTCTGGGAATGCGGGAGGTTGTCTTAGCAAGATGAAGAACGTTCTTTTTTACGTTAAAGACAGATTCTCACTTCTAAGCTTGCCAAAATTGTCTGAGCGATGGGACGCCACTGCAGAGGCCTCATCTCAGCAGGAGAAAATGAATTGAGCCTTTTGTCCTTTGACAACTCTTGGGAGCAAGATGAGGACAAAGTGTCCGACAGATAAATGGCGCGCTTTTCCCGGAGGACAGACGGTATCTTGAGAACGGCGAGGCTGAAAGTGAAACACTGCCTTGGAGGGTGAGTAACATGCAATGCACAGTGGAACCCTTACTGATAAGACTTGGAGGCCTCTTACTCAGGGAAATTTCTACTAAAGATTATACCGATGTATACATATCTGTCCTGTGACCATAGATTAGATTGCTAAACTTTTATCACTTGACTTTGTGTGCTCTGCTCCATTAACTATAGTGGAGCTAGAGCTGGTGTGCTCGTCCCTGTCACTGGAAAGACTGGGTTAGGGGGGCTCTGGGGGGTGCTGCATCAAAGCAAGTTTGTCACCTTAATGCATTAGAATGCATTAAAGTGGAGTTCCGCTGAAAAAAAGTCAGCAGCTACAAAAACATTTAAAATATGGACACTTGCCTATCCAGGGCATCTGCAATGTCCTCGCACTCTTTATAGAGCGAGATCTGGGCTCAGTAAGACCCCAGATTTCCCTCCTTCTGTCCTTAAACATTCAAAACACCAAGATCGGTGTGATCAAAGGCTTTCCATATATAAAGCGGAGTTTCACCCTAAAATTCAACTTTATCTAAATCAAACCACTACCCATCGTCTATGCACAATCCGTTGTTGGTTTTTTTTTTTTTTTTTAAATCTGATTCTTTACCTTTTGTAATGCAGCCTTTAGTGTTGTCAGTGATCCTTTCCCCGCGGGAGTGGGCGTGTATTATCTTTTCCCCAACCAGCGGGATTTCTCCTGGGGGTGAGTGATGAGAATCCCAGAAGACGCGCTGTACTGTAATCCCGCGGGTCACGTGACTCGGCAAGCTGATAGAAAAGGTGGATGTCGTCGCAACGGGGCGTGACCTCAGTACGCCAGCCGCTGTGATGGCAACTGCGCGGGATATAGCGGTGAATGCTGGGACAACAGCATTCACTGTATCCCGGAAGGAACTCCTAGTGGGCTTCAGAGTGCCCACAATCAAGATGGAAACGTCCATCTATGAATTATCTAAAATATCTTTTGCGGGACAAAGATAATCGTGGCGGCTAGGAGATTAGGACACATGAGGAGCAGATTACTACAGGTAAGAGTGGCAGAATGATCGAAAAAATTAAAAAATTACCCGCGGAACCCCCGCTTTAAATGGGTGAAACCAGAAGTGATGTATATTCATTGCTTCCTGTTTCCTATAAGCGTGCTTGCTTGCAAAATCGATCCTGCTGCTAGTTAGCTACTCGGATTGCTTTTACAAGAGAGCCAACAGTCTGCTCTAAACCCTGCTGCTTGCCTGCATGTCCTGGGCATCGGGCGATAGGAATTGTAGTATCTCATTGTTGGGAAATATTTACAGATGATAGATCCCTGCAAGAGTAGGGAGATGCTCATCTCTTGGAGCCCGTGTCTCTGCCTCCGATTACATTGTTGTAGCCTCATCTGTATTTTCTAACTTGACCAGGTCACTTTAAGAAACCGGTGATTACAGAATCCAGAGAGTTGTCGTTTTGAGGTTCTGCACATATTATTCTCTGTTCTGCGTGTAAGTTGAGAATGCAGAGGCTGTATGTGATCCATAGATTGATACATGGGCTGCAAGCTCTGTTCTCAACATTCCTGTTTCATTTACGTTGACCTTTCCTATTGACTGGCTGCTAGTAAAAACCACTCTCCTGAAACCAGTGGTAATTGCACACCCATGTACTGCTCCTGCTTGGCTATATAATTTTCAGCCGGGGTCCTCACCTGTGTCTCTGGCAATTGCCTTTAATAACTGCTGGCTGATTACCACGTTCCTGTGTGCTGTGAATTATAAAGCTATCTTTCTGCTTATACTTCTGCCTAGTTTTAGATGCGAGTAAAACTTTCCTTTGTGCAGTTTAGTAACAAGGACAAAACTCCAAAACATGGCAGCCCTTTTGAGTCTTTAGATTTGTGCAGTATAAATTATTTCAGCTAAAAATCCAGTGCCTTGTTCATGCATGTGCTTCACTATAAGACCCCATTCACATCTAGGCGTTTTTACGCCTGTAGCGCCTACGCCTCTGCCGCCAGAGGGCTGGAAATACATGTCCCTCTATGGAGATGGTTCACATCTCCACGCCGAACGCCTGTCGCCTGCGGCGTGAAAAAAGGTCCCGGACCTTTTTTTTCAGGCGTCTTCGAGCGTTCGGCTAGGAGATGGCAATCATCTCCATAGAGGGGGTCATCTTGGGACACATCTAGGCGGACAATACCCGCGTTTTGTCGCCGCAAATCGCGGTACAAAACGCCGCTATTTTTACCGCGATTTGCGGCGACAAAACGCCGCGATTTCGTCCGTCTAGATGTGAATGCAGCCTAAGGCTGGGTTCACACTACTACACTACTTTCATCCTACTTTGCTCTGTGTTCAATGTTTCCCTATGAGAGCGTCTTGTAGCGTCCTACACAAGTCGGTCCGACTTTGAAAATGCTCCCTGTACTACTTTTGGTCCTACATTGATCCTACTTCAGGCCCATTGAATATCATTGAAGTCGGACCAAAGTAGTATCCTGTTCATGAAAGTAGGATGGATGTAGGATAAATGTAGGACCAATGTAGCAGAGCAAAGTAGGATGAAAGTAGTGTAGTAGTGTGAACCCAGCCTAAAGCCTGAGGACTCGTTTACACACACTTTGCTCTCTGAAGAGTGTTCCACAGCGGCGTTTCACAGGCAGTGGGGAGGCCGAAACAACGAATCGATTAATCAACTACTAACCAGTAACATAATGGGGTTTAAAAAAATAAAATTAGCCCTTTATAGTACAAAAAAGTAAATTGCTACTGTAAATATTACTTTCACTGTCCCACAGTAAAAAATTAACCCCTTACAGTAGTGATTTGCTCTTTTTGTACTTTTTTTTTTTATTAATTTTTTTTTTTTAACCCCATTATGTTACTAAACATCTCGGCCTGGTGCTTTTTGCAGAAACACACTACAGTTCATTTACATGTTTTCCTATGGGACACGTTCACATCCGTGATTTTTTTTCAGCTTCTGCGTTTTTGGAAAGGGCAAGGACTTTTTATCGCAAAACGGTGCTATTTTTTTTTTTGGTTCAATATACTTCAATGGAGAAGCTGCAGAAAAGCATGTAATGTCTTTTTGTGGCAATTTGTGTTTTGTAATCTGCCCAACAAATTGGCCCAAATTTTTTTTTAAATGCATTTTTTTTTTTAAGGCTACTATTGGATTAATCGAAACTTTTGGCCAACTAATCGATTATGAAAATAATTGTTAGTTGCAGCCCTACTTATGTTGCCTCCTCACCAACTGTTTCAACCCCTAAAAACCCGAAAACATCATGGCATAACCGCGTGCCTTGCACACAGTTGTGTTACGGCCCCATTCATTTGACTTGAGTTGAGAGGTATCTTGATGTAGCGCGGTCTTACCCCCAAAGTGCTTACCAACACATACTAGGGCCAATTTATAGACGGGATCTGGTTAACCTACCAGCGTGTCTTTGGCGTTGCTTGTGATCAGTGTGTGGTACTGCCGGCCGAATGCAACGGGGGAATAATTTTGTGATGGAAAGCACTGCATGATGTGTACACCTCCATCTGCCTTTGGAGTCTCAAGGGGAAGCGGTTGGAATGCAGTACAAATGTGGGAAGCTTAAGGTGGTTGTAAAGCCTGAAGGTAAAAAAAAAACTGTGTGCCGGCCCCCCAAATACTCATTTGACCCTGATCTCCATCCAACGATGTGCAACGGAGCCTCAGCTGTGCTGCGTCACTCTCTCCTCATTGGCTGAGACCGCAGTGGGAGTCCTTGGCTCTGGGTGTTCGTCTGAGAGGAGGCCTGTAATACACAGTGCTCTGGATGCCGGTGGTTGGTGGAGGAGGGCTGTAATACACAGTGCTCTGGATGCCGGTGGTCGGAGGAGGAGGCCTGTAATACACAGTGCTCTGGATGCCGGTGGTCGGAGGAGGAGGCCTGTAATACACAGTGCTCTGGATGCCGGTGGTCGGAGGAGGAGGCCTGTAATACACAGTGCTCTGGATGCCGGTGGTCGGAGGAGGAGGCCTGTAATACACAGTGCTCTGGATGCCGGTGGTCGGAGGAGGCCTGTAATATGCTCTTCAGGCGTTTTAGCGCTAAAAATAGTGCCTGTAAAACCCGCGTGCTTTCACCCTGGGGCAATGAGCTTGCAAGCAGCATCTTTGGGGGAGTGGGAGAGATTGCTCCTCCACGGCCCCTGCCCATTGAAATGAATGGGCAGCGCTGCCGAAGTGCCTGCAAAGCGCTTTGGCTACACAGGTGCTATTAACCCCTTATTCGACCACTAGTGGGGGTTAAAAGCATAACTATAACTAGCAGGACTTTACTGCTAACACCTGCACCACCTTGGTGTGAAAGGGGTCCTAAAGTAACGCACTGCCATATTGAAAAAAATGGCCTGGTCATGAAGGGGGGGGGGGGGTAAACCTTCTGGTGCTGATGTGGTTAATATTCTAGCAAAGGTTCAAAAACCCATTAGCTGTTGGTGTGACTGAGGTTCTTAGAAGTGTCCCATAAATTAGGGGATGGGAAATAGTTAATCTTCCTTACTGGCAGAAGTGCATTCTCCAAATCACACAAGTTGCAGCTTTTATTTCCACCTTAATACTCCCGTGTTCACAGCTTGTAATGAGCGTGCAGCTTGAGGCCTTTCCTGGCTGGAATGAAACAAGCTCCTATTTGCTGCTGTCTCGCTGCCTGTGCCTCTCTCATAATAAGAGTTATTTGCTGTGACAGGCACAAGTATCGGGATTGAATCCGGTGCTGTGCTCTGCGGTGAGAGCCGCCACTGAGGAGCTGCGGGGTAAGGCTGTACTGCTCGGTTTGTCACACAAAGCACTGATGTAAGCCACTCTAAAAAGATGGGAAAGATTACAATGCCTTGGGTGAGCGCCGCACAAACTTCACTTCATAAAACCGGTAACAGGAAAAATATGGAGATCTTCAAACTCGCCTGTTTTTCTGCAAGTTGGTGTTGTGGTCTAGTTTGTCCATGAAAAACTCTGGGGGACCAATCCAAGGCTGGCCATGCACATGAAGATTTCTCTTGTTTTGCCTGGATGGAGGAATCTTTCCTGCCGACTTCTCTTCTTACAGTTGTGCATTCGCCGTCATAAGCCTGTGTGGTCTCCTTATTTTGAGTTCACACAAGTGGAACCTCGGCTTATTTGCTTCCTCCCACATAAGTGCCACCTTTCAGGGGAGGAGGGAGCAAGGACCTGTTTTTTTGACAGGTACCCTTTCCCACTCGAAGTATTTGTAGCTGCTGACTTTATTTATTTTTTTCCCTAGGAAATCCTCTTTAAAGCGGTGTTCCGCCAAAAAAAACCCTACTGTGCATGCGCGAGGCCCCGCTCCTCTCTATTGGCCCATTGGCCAAGGGAGGAGGAGGGGGCTCCGCGGCAGACTCCCCGAAAGGTGGCAATTGTGGCACCGGAGGGGGGGAGGAATAATGAGCGGAAGTTCACCTTTTGGGAGGCACTCAGCTTTAAAGTGATACTAAAGCTTTGTTTTTTTAAATAGTAACCATGTCATACTTGCCTCCACTGTGCAGCTTGTTTCCTCTTCTGGGGTCCCTCAGCGGCTCCTCCCCGCATTAGATGACCCTCTAGGACAGGGGTTCTCCAAAGTACGCCCGCCAGGCCAATTCTTCCGGCCCGCAGCTGGAGTCCTTAGTCCACCTGTTAGCCGTGGAACCTGCGCTGCATATTCACCCGCGGCATTATGCAGCGCAGGTCCCGCAATCCCTCCCAGCGTCTCACTGTGTTGGCTGCTGGGACCACGGGTATCCTAGCAGCCAATGAGGTGTTTAGTGCAGACCTGTTGCCACCTCCCTGCTCCCACCTCCTGCCACGCTGTTAACCAGTAACGAGTGTGTAATACCAGCGGGGCGGGAGTCGGGAGGTGCAGCAGGTCTGCACAGCCAGTGTAACGTCTCGCACTGGTAAAGTACACATGCAAGGAGGAGGGCTGGAGATGATTACACTTGTGTGGAGGGTGGGTTGAATGGCTCCGATATTGAAACAAATGTGGGGGAAGCTGATGACTCTTATGGGGACACAAATGAGGGGGGGGGGCTGATGACTCTGATGGGGGCACACATCAGCCCTCCCCCACACGACTCTGATGGGGGCACACGTGGGGAGGGCTGATGACTCTGGTGGGGACACATGTTGGGGGGGCTGATGACTCTGATGGGGGACACAAAATTCTTGAGGGGTCTGATGGGGGCAAACGTGTGGGGGGGGCTGATGACTCGGATGGGGACACAAATATCTGGGGGGTCTGACACAAATGTGGGGGGGGGGGGGGGGCCCTGATGACTCTGATGGGGACAAAATTCTTGAGGGGTCTGATGGGGGCACATGTGGGGGGGGGGGCTGACTCTGATGGGGACACAAATCTGGGGGTTCTGATGACACAAATGTGGGGGGGGGGCTAATGACTCTGATGGGGACACAAAATTCTTGAGTGGTCTGATGGGGACACAAATGTGGGGGGGGGGTCTGATGGGGACACAAATGTGGGGTGCTCTTATGGTGGACACAAATATGCAGACGGGGGTGGGCGGTGATGGGGACACTAATGTGCAGGGAGACTCGGATGAATGATGGGGACACAAATGTGGGGGGGGGTGCTCTAATGTGGACACCAATTTGTGGGGATACCCTGACGACTGATTGGGACACAGATGTATGGGGACACGGATGGGGACATGTATGTAAAGCCTCATGCACGCTGGAAGTTTAGTCCCGCTGCATGATGTTCCAGCAAAGAATAGAACACATACGTGAGTAGCCCCCGCATATGTAAATGGTATTCAAACCACACATGTGAGGTATCGCCGAGATCGTTAGAGCGAGAGCAATAATTCTAGCTCTAGACCTCCTCTAACTCAAAACATGCAACCTGTAGAATTTTTCAACATCGCATATGGAGATTTTAAAGGGTAAAAGTTTGTCGGCATTCCACGAGCGGACGCAATTTTGAAGCGTGACATGTTGGGTATCAATTTACTTCGGCGTAACATTAATTAAAAAATATATATAATGTTTGGGGGTTCTAATTGGAGGGAAGGAGATGGCAGTGAAAAATTACACATTAGAACTGGTTTTACTTGTAATGCCAACGGCCACCACCGGATGGCGCCAGGTCACAGAAGGAAGCTTGGGACTTCGTAAAGCCGCGGCCTCAATTACTGGCCGTCGCGGGCCCGCCATTGCGTGGCGGGGGCGCAAAGCCTTGTAGGCCGCAAAGCCGCGGTCTCAATTACCGGCAGGTGCCAGGTCACAATTGCGACCTGGCGCACGCATTTTGTCGAGCCCTGCCTTAATGCATAGGATTCACTAAGTTGAAAAAACACAAACCTTTATAACCCCTTTTAAGCACTCCTGATTATGATTTGTGAGCGCTGCTATTCAGATTGTGGATGCAAGATGGTCTGATGTGCGTTAGTCCTGAAATGTACACCCAGATGAGACTTTTAGGACAGGCTCAATTGACAATTATTTAATTTAAATGCGTTTCCTATGCGCTTTAATCATAAAGTATTTATTATGGAATGCCTCTCCCTTTGCATGAGAGTCTGACTTACTGTTTTCTAGTCGAGTATCGCGCCATCATTTCCTTCTAAATGATGGTGGTGTCTGTCAGCACACAGCGTTATATATGGCACGGCACCAGAAAACAATCCCGCCGTCCAGCACTACAAGGATGCGGAACTGATTATTTTCTCTTGTCTTCAGCCCTTGCTGCACAGCAGATTGCAATCCTCATTCCCAGCTAAAATATTACTGGATAAAATGGAGTTACAGCGTCATAAAAATGCTGACTCTGGTACTATCTCTGCTATTTCAACAGACCCATAAAAAATCAGATTTAATCAGCACAAATGTGGCGGTTCTGTTAAAAGGGCTGTAAAGTTAACAAACAGAACAGTGAGCCCTTGTTACACTAAAAAAAAAAAATAGTACCAAGGCCGGATATATATTCTGCGACTTCTACCTTTTTTATTGATGTTTCCTTCATTGTGATGAGGACGCAAAGACTTGATATAAGAAGTGTAATGTGTGAGATATGTAGCCGGCTTACCTGTTGCTCTTCATTGTGTTCAGATGCAGTATTGAAGCCATCTGCTATCTTCTTCTTTTTTTATTTATTTTTTATTTATTTTTTAGGACTATTTTTGTGTGAAATTTAAAAAGGACAGTCAACTGAAGTTAAAATGTTTGTTTGTCAATGGGGGTTAACATATCTGTATATATTTTAAATTGAATGAGGGTTGGCTTTGTCACTGTAATGGAAAATACCTGATTAAGACCCTTTTTATAGCAGGATCGTGAAGTGTCCTTCCCCCACTTCCAGGAGACAGCGCCGCGGCGTCATTCCGTGGACGTTCAGCTTCCCTTCGCCTTCCTCCGCCGCTGGGCTGGTTAGTGCAGTGCGCTTCGTGCATGCGAGAGTAGAAAACCCGGCTGTGAAGCCAAAAGGCTTCACTGCCGGTTTCCCTTACCATGAATGGCTGCGGCAGCACCCGAGAGCCGATCTGAAAGTCGTCTGGGGTGCTGACATTGCGTGAACACTGGACAGGCAAGTGTCCTTATATTAAGTCGACAGGTACAGTATTTGTAGCTGACAATTTTTTTGGGGGGGGGATGCCTCTTTAATGAAAGCTACATTTGAGAATCTGGAAAATTGCTTTTGAGATGACGTTGCCATGATAACATTTCTAAGATTTAGATTGGGTTTCCATTACCTGTCCTGGTATTTGGGATAAAAAAAAACTGGTAATGAACTAATGAAGCTCATCATAGTAGAAAAGGAAAAATCGTGCTACCCCTTAACCAAGTGAAAACTAAAATCAAAAACCACCAAATTAAGAGTGTCAAAGGAACAAAATGGTGATATGTAGGTGTGACCAATGACTTATAACATGTCAAATGTGTCACTATTAAATGAATAAGAAGTGAAACATCAATTGGCATAAAAATTACATACCAAACAAACATGTGTCAATAGTGATATATGTTGCAGAAAACAAACATTTGGCATAGAAATTAGAAAATATGATTACTATATTAAAAAATATACAAACATTAATTATAGTCCATAAATGCTATGTCAATATGCTGTACACCCGCATTCTGTGCAAAGATCCAAAATCTGATGAAAACAGCGTGTCCAAACAAAAAGTGACGAATCCGCCACCAGTGAATAATGATGGCTTCTTACCGACCTGCCTTGATCCCCTATGACAGGGAATTGTTAAGCGTGTGTAATTAGAAGTCTCACTCCCACAATGCAGGTCAGGAAAAATAAATCTTAAATCAGTGGATCTCATCCAGCGTGAAGTTGCAAATCACCAGTATAAGTACCCAACTTGTGTAAGCTGCAGGCCCCGTCAAGGCTCTGTTACCTACCCTCCATTACCTGTCCTGGTATTTGGGTTAAAAAAAAAATGGTAATAAACTAATGAAGTTCATCAGCTGATCTCATTAGCACACACCCTGCACCTGCCCTCCCCTCTGGGAGATTTGTCCCACCAACCTCTGTAGTTTCATGCTGCTCCAATGGTAGGCGTTGTCTGTGAGTACTGTTTTCCATCTAGACACAGCCATTGATTGTTTTGTACCTTCTTGTTTAGATCATTCATTTGGCAGAGTGTGCAGGAGCTGAGTGATCACATAACCTATGTGGAGCAGTGCTGTAATATTGAAAACATGACCCTGGAAGTCTGTAAAGCTCACCATACATTGTACAATCTCCTTGGATAGATGGGTGTGTCCTCCTATTATATAGCTTTGGTAAATCTAAAGGATATAAAGAAGCATATTGAGATTGTACAAGTAAATAAGCGTACTTTTGCACTTGACAAAATGCTCAAGTAAATGTGCAAATTGCAACGGGCGAAAATGCCCATGAGCTGCTTTGCTGAGTACAATAGCCCATTCAGCTTAAAGCTCAATTCCTGCTTTGCAATCCTTCTAAAGGAGCATGCTGGCATTGTAGTGCTTCAGTAGCAGTAAAGCCTCCATTTTGTTGTAGAATACCTCCGAGCCGCTCAGTGGATGAAATTGGATTGAGCCTTGGCTTGCATAGCAGATGAACGTGAATAATTCCGATGTCTTGGCCAAGCCGTATTTCCTCTTTGAGTCTCTTGTGAAGCAATTACTGAGAAGATTTTGCCAGCATATTGTGAACAAATCGCCAAAGGTGATGTTCTGCATGCTAGAGGCGATTACCCGGCTGCCTAAGAACTGGTTATAAATTGCTGGGAGTAGGCCGTGACGCTGCAGGCCTGCTGGAGTTTTTGCTTGGCAGAACATCCGCTCTGAGAGACGAGAGGCCATGATTATGAAAACCGGAGCAAAGTCATTAGGACTTGACAAAACCCAGAATCCTAGCTTTCTTGTCATTCTCTGATTGTCAGCCCTGTACAAGGGATATTCCATTCATATCTCACATTCTGCATCATGGAGCAACAAGCACACACCTACCTTATTCTACAAAGGTCTTCTAATAGAAGCTGTCCTTGTTGGCATGTTGCTTGCTTTAGCCCCTATAGGTGGCTGGTGTGACTCTTGAGGAAAGCGCAATGTTTGTTATAAAGGTCTAAAGCGGAATTTCTAGAAAATGGCTGAATACAAGGAGTGCGTAACATGTCTTTTGGCAGCACGAGAGTTGTAAATTTGTTTAAAGTGGTGTTCCAGCCGCAATTTTTATTTTTTACAAGCTGCAGCTACAAATACTATAGCTGCTGACTTTTGATAAGGACACTTACCTCTCCAGGGAGCCCACAGTGTTGGGGGGGGCCCCCCCGAGACGTAATCCATCCATCGGATCGGGTGCAGGCGCCGCCATTCCAACTAAGGGAAAACTGTCAGTGGAGCCCTGCGGCATCACTGCCGGTTTCCGACTGCACATTGCGTTGGGGTCTGCGGCGCTTTGTGAATGCCCAGCTTGTTTTCTGGGACACAGGTGAAAGGTCTTAATTTTTTGCATCTAATTAAAATCTCAACTAGTAAGTAAAATGGTTTAGTTTTACCCTATTTCACCTGTGAATATCTTGTTCTGATGACTACATCGGGATATATTGCCTCGGGGCCATATTAGAAGGGATGTTGGGTATGTTGCAGTGTAGATTAGCCCTTCTTTCATCCTTTCACATTGTTACTCCAGAGACGGTTTCCTCCAGCAGCGCTATTGTGCTAGTTTGCCCCGAGCAATTGCATAGTTTTATGAATGCATGTGGAAGAACCGTTCTGGGTCTTGGTTTAAATTACATTCACAGTATATCGCCACAAGATTTGTGCCGGAGTGGTAATACCGATTGGTCATTTATCTCGGGTTCCCTACTCTCTAGTAGCTGTAGACAACTGACAGTAGTGCTAACACATAGAGAGACTTGGTATGAATTTGAATCAACCAGGGCCTGCTGAAGACCATACTGAATTCTCAATTCTGTGAGCTGTGTGGTCAATGAAAACACCCATTGGTTTCCTTTCGCTTTAGCAGACTTTGCTGCAGAGTCAGATTTTGTTTTATGCTAAAGAAATAAACTTGCATAGCAGCTTAAAATCGGCTTGAGCTGCAGTCTGTAGTTGCCCCCTTAAGCCTCCATTGACACGCACACTACAGCGTTTTGTGAAGCGGCAGATCTGCCCACGCCAGGTGTGAAAGCTAAACACGGAACTTGCATTTGGAGATGGCATTCATTTAAACGACGATCAGATTATTTGTTGTTCGCTCCGTTACCGATTTTTTTTTTTTTTTTTTTTTCTTTCTCATTGTGTAGTTAGCTTTAGGCTTCCCTAACTTGGATGAAAGTATATGTAAACCCTCACCTTGTAAATAACCAATTCAGTTTTAACCTCCATTCACGACGCGTGCGGCTTTGGAATTGCGCACCTTCAGAGCGATTTAAAAGCAGAACGTCAGTGCCATTTGCACAGACGATTTGATTGCGACTTTGTACAACAGAAGACTATGCAAGGCACAATTAAATCCGTAAAAAGTAGTGAAGTAGCCCTTTTCAAAGTGCAGGGACATAAGTCGCAGCAATTACATGTTTCTGTTGCTGACAATACAGAGCGACTCTTCCTGTGGTTTGGAACTGAAGTCGCATGACAAATTGCACCGGTTTAAAATTGGGCTCAAATAGAAATGAAAGGCTAAACATTTGTGTTTAGATATAGACATTATAAACTCCCCCCCCCCCCCCCCCTTTTTTTCTTTTAGTGATATCACACTCTGTTCTCGGTTGCATAAGAGCAATGGGAGGAGAAACGCAGAACTGATCTTCCCAGTGTTGGCTGTGCAAGGCATGATGTGTTTTCTGCTTTGTGTGATCAGTTTTTAATATGAAAGTAGAGGGACTGGCAGGAACACCAGAGATTTCACACAGGAGACTTTCTCATACATAGTACAGCAGGCACATATAAGGAATGTCAAATGTTAGGTTTGCACATTCTTTAAGGCCTCCAACAAACAGAACACATATTGGGGACCAGCAGTAGGTTATTTTTTTTTTTTTCTAGGCCATAACTATAGTTTCTTCACCCATGAATACGTCTTTATTTAAAACCACCTGTGAGATTTTTTTTTATGCCATTTGAAAGCAGATATTTGCTGGCATCTGATTGCGCCTCAGCTTGGACCACTTTATCAGAGATATTGTACAAGCGGGACAAAGATGGAGCCAAAGTACTTTACAGTGATGACAGAATAACAAAAATCACATTTTTCAGGAAAGGAATTGATTCATGACAATGGGAAAAGTTCCAGGCCGCTTCTTATGACTCCTCTCCAGGAAGAACTGAAAATGCCTCTTCATGATCAGCCGAGTTGGCGCTCTAGAGTGAAGGATTCTTGTACATTACAGTGATTAGACTGACAACCTTCAATCCCCGGGTACGTCTGACCTGGCTTGACTTCTTCTGATTACTTTATTCTTTGGATGAATGTGGGGTCCCGCAGTAAACTCTCAGGTCTCACTAATGATCCAGGGTGCCTCAGGGAGTCGCATGGGCTTAGTTTAAAGTTGAAGTAATCTTCCATCTCTTGCTTTTACCTATAGGTAAATCTAGATAAGGCCTACCTATAGGTCAGGGTTTGACAAATTTGCTTGGATCTAGGAGCCAGCTAAAAAAGTTAGGAGCCAGAAAACGCACCCCCGTCCCGACGATCTTGCGCGCAGAAGCGAACACATACGTGAGCAGCGCCTGCATATGTAAACGGTGTTCAAACCACACATGTGAAGTATCGCCGCGATTGGTACAGCGAGAGCAATATTCTAGCTCTAGACCAAGGGTTGACAAATTTGCTTGAATCTAGGAGCCAGCTAAAAAGTTAGGAGCCAAAAAACGCACCCCGTCCCGACGAGCTTGCGCGCAGAAGCGAACACATACGTGAGCATCGCCCGCATATGAAACGGTGTTTCAAACCACACATGTGAGGTATCGCCGCGATTGGTAGAGCGAGAGCAATAATTCTAGCCCTAGACCTCCTCTGTAACTCAAAACGTGCAATCTGTAGATTTTTTTAAACGTCGCCTATGAAGATTTTAAAGGGTAAAAGTTTGTCGGCATTCCACGAGCGGACGCAATTTTGAAGCGTGACATTTGGGTATGAATTTACTCGGCGTAACATTATCTTTCATAATATTAAAAAATGGGGATAACATTACTGTTTTATTTTTTAATGAAAAAGTGTAATTTTTTCCCCAAAAAGTGCGCTTGTAAGGCCGCTGCGCAAATATGGCGTGACAAAGTATTACAATGATTGCCATTTTATTCTCTAGGGTGTTAGGATAAAAAATATATATAATGTTTGAGGGTTCTAATTAGAGGGCAGAAGATGGCAGCGAAAATAGTGAAAAATGACATTAGAATTGCTGTTTAACTTGTAATACCAACGGCAAAAAAAAATGTTTTGCCCACCTTCCAAGCCAAGTCGCCGGGATGCTATTTCTAGTCACCATGGCGACCGGGATTTGTCGAGCACTGCTATAGGTAGTGTAAATATCTCCTAAACGTGCGCCGTTTAGGAGATAGTGGTGTACATGCAGCCGGTGAGATCACTGGCGCATGCTCTCTGAAGGAACAGGCACCTGTTTTATCACAACATTGCTCAGCACTGAGAGATAAAAAGAAAACGTCGCCTATGGAGATTTTTTAAGGGTAAACGTTTGACACCATTCCACGAGTGGGCGCAAATTTTGAAGTGCGACATGTTGGGTATCAATTTACGTGTAACATTATCTTTCAGGAAAAAAAAAATTGGGCTAACTTTACTGTTTTTGTTTTTTAATTCAAAAAAGTAAATTTTTTCCCAAAAAAGTGCGCTTGTAAGATCGCTGCGCAAATACGGTGTGACAAAGTATTGCAATGACCGCCATTTTATTCTCTAGGGTGTTAGAAAAAAAAATATATAATGTATGGGGGTTGTAAGTAATTTACAAGTCTAGGTTCACATTGGATCGATTTGCAAGATCAAATCGCATGACAAAGTCGTAGCCTATTAAAGCAATGGCAGTGTTCCAATGGGTGCGACAACCATTTACGTTGGCCTTTATCTTTGGGAATAGAGGGCCAGATTCAGATACGCTGCCGTGGAGCAACGTAATTGTAACGTATCTGATTTACGTTACATACACCGCCGCAGGTTTACAGCGTAAGTGCCTGATTCGCAAAACTCTTACCTGTAAACTTGCGGCGGTGTAACGTTAAAATACTCTCGGCGCAAGCCCGTCCAATTCAAATGGGGCGGGCACCATTTAATTGGGCGCGTTCCCGTGCCGAACGTACTGCGCATGCTCGTCGGGTAAATTACCCGACGTGCATTGCGCTAAATGACGTCGCACGGACGTCATTTGTTTCGACGTTAACGTAAATGGCGTCCAGCGCCATTCACGGACGACTTGCGCAAACGTGTTTTTTTATATTTCGACGCGGGAACGACGGCCATGCTTAAC